>NW_028283662.1:180000-480000 GCF_059441095.1 Idiotropiscis lumnitzeri | reverse complement strand
ATTGATGTTATGACCACTACGAAGAATTTGAAAGACAATATATCGGGATAATTATGGTTTTCATTTTTGTTATGTGTAGTCTGTTCATGTTGCATTATTCTTATGACAAAGATGATTATTAACTGCATGTTTGTTGCCCAAATGTACCATTACAACCTGATTGATGTTGAGAATGACGAATTCGAACTGGACAATGACAAACTCGAACTGGACACTGAAACCTAAATAACACATGGACCCTTTTGCCCCTGCCCCCACACATGCACACACATACACCACACACGAAGATCCGGGAGGTAAAGACGGCTGTCCCCTCCTACAACGAGGCAAGGGCCTCCATCAAGTCGCCGCAGAGACAAGCTCTGCGTGGAGACAAGCTCTGCGTGGAGACAGTTTTGTTATTTTTCACTAGGTATATTGAAGTTTTTTTATGTTTTATTCCCAAGTGACCAACATACCATGAGAATCTCGTTCCACGCCGGAAGGGAGGAGGGGAATTTTGTCCCTACTGAGGGTTTTCGCCCCTCCACGGATGACCACACTGTTGCATGATTTCATTATGATGATCTGTCTTAAAGCCGTAAGGACATGATTTAAACCCACAAACGGGGGAATGTGAGATGGGATGAGGATATGTAAATAGTTTGTGTATTTCTAATCATGTTTTTATACACTATTTGTATCAGTTATAATTGCGCACACACACACAGACATTCACATTATTGCTTTAGCACACACGCGCACAACTGGAACACACGCACACACTTTAGTTTCGAATTCCTGACTGACTACTGTGGTTGATTGCTTCCTGCCTGCCTGCTAGAATTTCAGACAGACCTCCATTGTCTGCTTAGGTTGCTGATAAAAGACCGAACGGGTGGTAGAGAGTGAGAGAGAGTGCGTGAGATTGAACTGGCAAGATGCCTGCTTCACCTCCTGACTTCCTCTCCCATTCGCGAATGGTCAAAAACAAAACTCTAACTGGTTTGGTCTGGATTTATGCCACCTTCAGTCTAAAAATGGCGTCAGGACGTTTTAAACCTGACAGTTGCCTTGAGATCTCCGAGCTCGAACTGCCCTATTCCCACCTTGATCACAAGCTCCCATGAACCACTTGGACAGGGTTGCCTGTGTCCTTCTCGTTGATGTCCTTTGTGGCTCCATTCCTTTTCAGTGCTCCTAAAACAAAAAAGACAAGAAGCCAACTTAGTAAAGCTATTTAATGATTGTGAAACCTTATGGGACATGCTGAAATGTCTTCACACCACAATCCCTTAAAAAAAATTAAAAATAAAAAATATATTACCGTATAGAACATCAGAAAAAGGCAGGTCTCGGCGCTTGTTCTTGCTACGATGTCCAAAGAGATTGTACTTCAGAGACAGAGGATTTGTCATGATGAACGCCATCATTGTTCTGACACTATCGTCCAATCCACCAATACCTGCAACCATTATAACATGGGTGTCACTCGATCCAGATAATCATCACACACTTAAAAATATTTTGGCAGTTAAACTGGGTATGATAAACGTCACAGGAAAGGAATTGTCGATTAAGTGAACAGCTTCGGTAACGCCATATACACTCAAAGGGCAAGAGCCCAACATTCTACCAAAATGATTATGATTAGGGAGGTAACGATTCACTCAAGCCCCGATTCGATTTTTGATTTTCAGTTCTCGATTTCGATTCGATATTTTAATTGTTTTAAGTTGCTGCCACGTTTGTCTCTGTGCGCTCGTGTGATGCTGCAGCGATCCACAAACAAAATATGTCTATACGTCTTGTGCATTTTGAATGGAACCAAAAAACAATACACGATGCCAAATTGTACTATTATTATGAAACTGCCTATGAGTAGTAAAAGAAATACTTGTAAAAAATATTTCACATTTTTAGAGCCCCAATACATTCTTTTAAATATAGAAGGGACTGAAATCATGTGAAAATTGAGTCTTTTTCTCAGTTTCCGACTTGGGGTGAACACATTCGGCTTATCATAGTTGCAGTTGACCATCTTGAACTCTGAAGTCTTTCAACTCGGCCTTCCGAATCAGGGTTTTAGAGGTGGGGCTATTTAGTGATACAGTAGGATGGTTTGATCTCTGTAGCTCCAGAATCAGGAATGTACTGGGACTGGGGTTCCTACTTGGGTTTAGGGTACCTAATTTTATATTTCAAGAAATTAAATAATTATTTATAATTTTGAAGATAATACATTAAAATTTCATCATTTTCATACCTGCATTAGATCCTGCAGTAGACTCAAAGACTCAACACGTTGGACGTACTCAAGGACCTTCTGCAGCGCCTCTCTTGGTTAGGAAGCTTTTTCTCTGTGACAATCCATGGGGAGGTGTAGATGGTACTTCGTCATCACAGGCTTCAGACTCGTCACTTGAGAAAACATCCCTGCAATGGATGCATAGACACTTGGGCATGAATGTCATTTAACAACAAAAGCTAGAACAAAAAGCTTTGCATTTAAAAGAATACATCTGTGATGGGGAAGCCAGGTTAAAGTGTTAATTTTATAATTATGTAATTAGCTGCAGGTTAGTCTAGTGAAGGTGTAATCACTTCTATTTTGGAGCATAGCTTTTGCTCTGTCCAATCATTGCCTCACCTGCTGAAACCCACATTCGGGTATTTTACAAACCAAAAACTTAAATACCTGTACAGCTCTCATTTTTAACTTATTTTCTCTAACCTTTACCCACAAAATTTGAATATTCAAAATAAAAGTACACAAAGAAGTCACAATTTTTCCACATTAGTTACTTACGTAGTTCCTCTCAAATGCAGCTCAACACTGCATTGAATTAGAGCTTGATAAGCCTACACACAAAACATACAAAGCACATTGTGGCATGATTCTGAATGAGCCAATCTAGCATTTCAACATCTGTTCAACTGTTGGAATTTTAACTATTATCTGACTCTATTAACCAACATTCATCCAACAATTATGCGCGCTCGTTTTGGACACTGCATTGAATTAGAGCTTGATAAACCCACACACAAAACATACAAAGCACATTGTGGCATGATTCTGAATGAGCCAATCTAGCATTTCAATATCTGTTCAACTTTCATCTTGAATTTCTATTATTTAAATAACAGGCAACATTCAACAGTTAATATGTTTTGCTTTACTTACCCAAATCAAACACATCACAAAAAAGCCTTAAATGAGCTAGTGGAGTAGATTGTATTAATTTGAGTGAAAGCTTAAGTCTTTTGGAGAATTTTGGAGAGAGATCGAGGGACACTGTGTTTAGCGTCGTAGGCCCAATGCTAACAATATGTAGCTCGTTGTAAAGGTCCTCATAAAAATAAATAAAACACACAACGCTTATCAGTATTATTAAAAGGGTGATTATAATGTACTTAAGTTTTCCCCAAAATAATTCGAGTACGTACGTTGTTGATATACCCTCTGTGTTCTCGTCACTTATCATTTTAGCATACTGTGTTTTAGCTAACGCACCAAGCAGTTTTCCAACACAGGCAACCTTGAAAAATTACAAAACACATTGTAAAGTAAGTCTAAAAAATGAGAGCCAGACATTTACCCAAGATTAATTAATTAATTCAATTATCGTTCGGGACTCACCGTGCTTTCAGCTCTTCTGCCGCACCTCAAAGACCGCGTAGCTTGCATTCGCTCCTTTTCTCACAGTTTGAATATGCTGCCTTCAAAAGAATCTGTAATTTTGACAACTCCAACTTGAATCTACAAAAATCAAGCAATAAGGTAGAAATAACTTCAAATATACTTTGAATAAAGATCTTTCACAGCATACAGAATTAATAAAATAACATTAATTAATAATGTTGATTTTGTTTATTAAAAAAAAAGTAACTGTGTTGACTGTTGGATGTGGCTGACAATGCTGGACCTGCCTTGTCAAATAGTTCATAGATGACAATCTTAGCTGTCTGGAATATTATAAAATGTTATCTTGTCCCTTAAGGGTTATTAAGTCACAGTTGGGGGTACATGTAAATTCACAAAATATAACGTCCAGCGTTGTTAAATTTAGCATAGATAAATACATGAATTTAATTTTAATTTTAATAAATCAATCAATCCTCTGTACTGCTTCTTGTCCTCACAAGGGTCCCCGGGAGTGCTGGAGCCTATCCCAGCTGTCTTCGGGCAGTCGACAGGGTACACCCTGAACTGGTTGCCAGTCAATCGCAGGGCACACAGAGACAAGCAACCATCCGCTCTCACACTCAGACCTTGGACCAGTGACCAATCAACCTATCATGAATGTTTTTGGAAAGTGGGAGGAAACCGGCGAAAACCCTAGCAGGCACAGGGAGAACCTTGCACTTCTGTACTGTGATGCGGACTTGCTAACCAGTCCGCCACCGTGCCGCTTGTTCTAAAGAGTCCCAGAAAATAAAAACACCCGTCCCTTAGTCAAAAGCGGAAAAAGTCCAACAACAACCCGACCATAATTTGCATTGTTCCATAAGTTAAATCAATGTCAAACCTAATAAAAGCTGACTTCTGGTCCTCAAAAATCCTACACTTATTTTAGTCCTTTCACAATCTTGCAGCATAGGCTCCATGGCCATGTCTCTATCGTTTTGGCATCCATTGAATAGTTCTACTGAGAATAGTCTTCGGGTGGTTACTATTAGCATAGCATGCATTAAATATCAAAAAGGCTCCAGAACAAATTTTCAAACCCATGCCCGCTTAGCTCATCTATAACCCATACAGGACCCAGACATGGTTGACCAGCTCTAACCTATGCCCACTTATCCCACACATAACCCAAACAGGACCGATAAATGGTGACCACTTCTAACCCATGCCCACTTAGCCCACACATAACCCAAATAGGACCCAGACATGGTTGACCAGCTCTAACCCATGCCCACTTGGCCCATATACAGCCCATATGAGACCCTCACATGGTTGACCAGTTCTAACCCATGCCCACTTAGCCCACACATAACCCAAATAGGACCTATAAATGGTTTCAGTAGTAGATTCAGTAGTTTTTATCATTACAGCATTTTCCCCTCTGTATAATGGACAGACATTAGGAGTGTTTCCTTACACTTAGATACGTTTATACTGTGTATATTTGCATGCTTTTTATGAATGTCTGCTGCTAATGTTATACATTAACGGCTACATTACGCCGCCGACTCTGTGTGAGCTATATCTTTGCTGCTGTAACACCTCAAATTTCCCCATTGTGGGACTAATAAAGGACATCTTTATCTTTATCTTTACCAGTTCTAACCCATGCCCACTTAGCCCATACACAACCCGTATTGCACCCACAACATTTGCCCAGTTTAAGCCCATGCCCACCAATCCCAGATGGCGCCCACATGGAACCCTGTACCATTGCCCACTTCTAGCCCATTCCCACTTGGTACCCAGGAATCCCGCATTTACCCCATTTGGGGCCCAGTTGGACATGTTGGCTGGGTACAGTACTTTTATTCTTGCAGTATTTTTATCATTGCAGTATTTTCAATCATTCAGTATTTTTTTTTATCATTGCAGCGTTTTTATTTATTTCCCCTCTGAACCATAGACAGGCATTAGGAGTGTTTCCTTACACTTGTATATGTTGTGGGCTGTAAGTGTGTATATACATGGGGATCTGTGTATATACGTATATACTGTGTATATTTGCATGCTTTTTATGAATGCCTGCTGCCAATGTTATACATTAACGGCTACATTACGTCGGTGCCACTGTGTGATGTATATCTTTGCTGCTGTAACACTGCAAATGTCCCCGTTATGGGACAATTAAAAGACATCTTTATCTTTAGAAATTGAAGATTCACTTGCGAGGCCATTTTCAACACGGACCTTTCAAGAGAAGCTATATCGTCCAACACTCGGTCAGTGCTGTCTAAGTGCTTTTCTGTATATTGTTTGTCCACCCGTGGTGTCATAAATTATGGTATTATGAGGGGGATTTATTCAAGTAGGACGAAGTAGGACTTCATTGAAGGCCCAGGTGTGAAATGCATGGCCCTCCACTGGTTCAAATAATATCTAAAACTAAATTACCAGTTACATGTGCAATTTCAATATTCAACAATTATCTCAACAAAAAAGGACAATCTGAATTTTTTTTAAATGCACAATAAAACAGAAAAGCCATTTCCGGGTATTTTACAATTCAGTCTTCATTGGGAAAAAAACATTCAACAATTTGCTTTTCTTATTTAATACATAGTTCAGCATAGCAGGTGGCGGACAAGCACCTTAAAACGTCATTCGCCTACACAAGGAAGAAGAACATGCCCGAGGCGCTCCCGTGTCCTCGTCTTTCGGTCAACCTGAGAATAATGTTCTTGAGGATTAAAGTTTATAAATGTAAGTATGATGTGATTTTTTATTTTATTTTATGTTGTTGAACAGTGTTTTTGTTTATTTTATAATTTCGTCATTAAAAGGCTGTGGCGGTTGGAGAGTCAGCTTCGTGTTAGGGCGTGTTAAAGATCCCGATACCCACACTACACCTCATTGAAGTATATACGAGTAAAATTATTCGAGCGCGCAGCCAAAGTATATTGTCCACAATTATTTGCGGACTTAACCAAAATCCCATTGAACTGGCGATGTTCGGTGGAATTCTTGTGCCCATGCTGAAAAAAATTCTCTTCAAATGTACATATCAAATTATGACATTATGATAAACAGTTGCATGTGTGCAATTTCGGTCACTCTTTTAAAGTCACCTACGTGTTTTGTCCGAGTGCAGCTAGCGTACTTAGCGACCTTGTGTGCATGCGCCGCAGATTGTGAGAGCGCCTCAAATAGTACAAATGAAGCTATAGCTTGTTCCGGTGGGTCCCAAGCCAGGGTTTTTTCTTAACTACCACATTACTTAAGTTTTAATATCACTCTCAACGTCAAAATTGTTACAAATAAATACATAATGATAACGTGCCGCCAAGCTCGATAAAATAGAAGGCGGAAGTTGGTGTCGTCACACGCATTGTCCCAATTTTGCAATATCGGTACGCTTGGAACCTGTGCTCTGCAACACCCCATGTACACGTCAACGAGGAACGTATGGTGTAGAGTGTTTATTGCGATTGGGCCATTCTTTGTCACGGTCTTCTCTCTGACAAATTGGCATATTTAGCAGCCAAAATATAATGAGCCGTTGCTGTGATAGTAGTTGCAGCCCAAGGTTATTTTAGTAAACGAAAATGAACTCAAAACTTGAATAGAAAAAAATAAAATTCGATAATGAAAAAAATACAGTGAACCCTCGGTTATCGCGGTTAATGGGGACCGAGACCACCCGCGAAAACTGAAAATCCGCGAAGTAGCGGCGCACCTTCAAAAATGCTTAAAAAAAAAAAGTGCGAAGTAGTGGTGCACCTTCAAAAATGCTTAAAAAAAAAAAAATAATAAATATGTATATATATATATATATATATGTATATATATATATATATATACACGGGTAGAGAGAGAGAGAGTGAAATTCATGCTATAACAAAAAAAAAAAATTATTATTAAAACTTATTATTTTTTTATTCCCCAGCCATTATTTTTGTATTTATTCAATTACTTCTTTTTGTATTTTTTTAATTACTTCGACCTTTACCTGCTGGTACGCCGTCCGGTGTGCCCCGTGAAATGAAAGGTGGCATTCTTCATTTATTTTTTTTATTCATTTATTCATTCATAACTGACAGCCTCGCGCTCCGCTCGTGCTCGGGCGGAAGAGGTGCTCCTCTTCGGCTTAATTGTCATGCACGCCGGACCTGCTCCCCCGAAGCGTGTCTCCGTTCGGTTGAACTCGGTTTCATTTCGCCCCGCCCGTGCCCGGGGAAGGTGCTTCTCTTCGGCTTAACTGTGACGCGAGCATGCCCTCCTCCTCCGGAGCTTCCATTCGGTTAAACTTAGGGGCCGCTTGACACCGCCCGTGCCCGGGGAAGGTGCTCCTCTTCGGCTTAACTGCCACGCACGCCGGCCGGCCTCCTCCGGAGCTCTCGTACGCTCCCGAACAGAGCGAAATGTCGCCCCGCTAGTGCCCGGGCGGAAGTTGTTCCTCTTCGGCTTAACTGCCACGCACGCTGGCCGGAGCTCTGGTACGGTCCGAACCGCGCGAAACGTCGCCCCAAATCGTGCCCGGGGGAACGTGCTCTTCTTCGTCCACTCTCCTCTTCGCCCACGCTCTTCTTCGGCGCATGCCGGCCGTCTAACAGCTCCAGCGCCCCGTCGTGCCGCTCGGCGAAACTACAATGCCCCCGAATATTTTTTAGACCCGCGAAGCACTGAACCCGCGAAAGGTGAACCGCGAAGTAGCGAGGGTTCACTGTAAAATGAAAATGCTCTTTCAAAAATTAAAACTATCTAAAACTAGTGATGGCAAAATGAAGCCCCATAAAGCAGCCAAGCCCTGCAGGGAAATACTTCACACACGAATGGGCTTCGAGATGCTTCATTTTTCTTGACTACGCCATCCCGTGGACAGAAAAATGTATAACATGCTTGGTGCATGCAATAAAATGGTGAGCTGTAAATCATGCTCTGCTTACCAAACAATATGTATTTGAAGAGTGATTTTAATTGTTCTGTTTTACTTTGTCTTCTCACTTCTCCAATATTCAGACAGCTCCGCAGAGACCAACGTTTCACCCCCACACTGATATAAAATGGACCCAACCGTTTGGGTCTCTTTCCAAATTTGGTACCAAAGCCTCCCCCACAGTGCGGCAGCTATCTTGAATTGGCCCGTTCCCAGAGAGTTTTACTTCATTCAGTGTCATTCAGTATTATTCAAAATCTTTCAGTGTCATTCCAAATCATTCAATGTCATTCACGATCTTTCCACATCCTTCCACCTTCCATCGTTCAGTGTCATTCCACATTCTCTTTGATATATGACATAACATAACAATAACATAATCCTGGGTCAGCAGACACCTAATTAATGTGTTAATACATGATACATTTTTATATAAGCAACACTTATGATTGTAACGTATTTTTAATTCTTTCTAGGCGGGAACTGTCCGAACAAAAAATTCATGCAATTTGTAATTATACACTTTGTCATACAAAAAGTCACTCAGGGCAAGAGAAAAAGAATTGTCACTTGCCCAAGTTGGGCAAGTAATTTGGCCACTCGGGCAAGGCAAATTTTAGTGGCACTTGCCCTATGGGGAAGCAGTTTTTAAAGTTAACTTCGAACCCTGTGATGGTGTCTTGTGACCAGTCTTAATCAGCTGATGTTCCATGAAGGCGTGCCTTACCTGTCACAAGAATGAAGGCAAGTCACGCCCCCCGCTGTCCGTTCACTCCGCCAAGATGCTGCTCCAGGTGGTAGAGAGGATGAAGGCTCCCTTGTCTCTGTTCATGGTTTTTATGCCTCGCTTGCAGATCTCAATTGCTTCTTTGATCCAGCGCTGTAGTTTGTTCTCTCCGGTGCGGATGACCCTGCCCTTCTCCCAGTCCATGATGTGGTTTTCCCTTTTGCAGTGGTCAGTGATTGCTGATTTGTAATGTTCATGTTGTGCTTGTTCTTTTACTGCTCTGATTTTTTCATTTTTTTGACAGGTAAGTCACACCCTCATGGAACATCAGCTGATAAAGACGGGTCTCAAGACACCATCATGCGACACTCTGAAGAAGGCGAAAGACTCGCCGAAACATGTCAGGTAAAAAATTAACCTAAAACATAATTGTCTGCTTTTAATGAATCAGTCAAATATCAATAATAAGAAGACAAAATGAACCTAATACAAATAAATGAATGCTTAATAACTCCCCTGGACATGCTCCTAAAAATCCAAACCTTCACCTGTAAATAAAACATCCCGACCTGAAGACATCTTAATGTTATTATTTTGTTATACACACAGCGCCGCCAAGTGGAATCAAAAATTTGTTTTTATTTTAATTTTCACGTACTGCACGGTGCCCTTTTGACGAATCCGACTGAAAATTAGTCAGAAAAGACTCACTTACTCTCTGCCGAATTTTGTGACGTTTTGGCAAAAGGCGTGGCTATTACGGTGCTGAAAAGTCCGATTGTACTCTGTGGCAACAAAAGCTCCGGCAACATTACTCAGATGATACTATCTTCTCGAAGTTGTACACATTTGAGGATACTTCAGCCCTGAAGACATCCACCAACTTATTTTTCATCGTAGTAGTAGCGCCACCAACTGGTAAAAGCTAATAAAAGTTATTTTTTTGGATGTTTTTCTCCGTGCAACTCAACAAGGTCGCCCTCATATATGCTCGGATGACTGTTTCGGCCATGAGGATGTCACAATACGAAATTCATCCTTTTTCGTGAAAAGTTGTGGGAGTGGCATTGCACTGTTCGGCAATAAAACAACGCTGATTATGAGGTTCTAAATATGAACGACAACTCGTGAAACTTTACACACACATCAGGCAGAGCAAATTTATCAATATTTTATACGTTAGTTGTGCAGCTATTTTGAAATGGCTCGCCATGGCCCTCGAGAAATGTTAAAAAAAGCAGCCCTGGTTGAGTGTTTCACCTCGCTTTTTGTAAATTTTATGGAGTACAGTGAACCCTCGGTTATCGCGGTTAATGGGGACCGAGACCACCCGCGAAAACTGAAAATCCGCGAAGTAGCGGCGCACCTTCAAAAATGCTTAAAAAAAAATACAATATATATAATAAATATATAAATATATATATATATATATATACGGGGAGAGAGAGAGAGAGTGAAATTGATGTTATAACAAAAAAAACAAATTATTATTAAAACGTATTATTTTTTTATTCCCCAGCCATTCTTTTTGTATTTATTTAATTACTCAGACTTTTACCTGCTGGTACGCCGTCTGGTGTGCCCTGTGAAATGAAAGGTGCCATTCTTTATTTATTTATTTATTCATTTATTCATTCATAACTGACAGCTTCGCGCTCCGCTCGTGCCCGGGCGGAAGAGGTGCTCCAATCCGGCTTAACTGTGACACACGCCCACCCTCCTCCCCCGGAGCTTCCATTCGGTTAAACTTAGGGGCCGCTTGGCACCGCCCGTGCCCGGGGAAGGTGCTCCTCTTCGGCTTACTGTGACGCGAGCATGCCCTCCTCCTCCGGAGCTTCCATTCGGTTAAACTTAGGGGCCGCTTGGAACCGCCCGTGGCCGGGGAAGGTGCTCCTCTTCGGCTTCCTGTGACGCGAGCATGCCCTCCTCCTCCGGAGCTTCCATTCGGTTAAACTTAGGGGCCGCTTGGAACCGCCCGTGCCCGGGGAAGGTGCTCCTCTTCGGCTTACTGTGACGCGAGCATGCCCTCCTCCTCCGGAGCTTCCATTCGGTTAAACTTAGGGGCCACTTGGCACCGCCCGTGCCCGGGGAAGGTGCTCCTCTACGGCTTAACTGCCACGCACGCCGGCCGGAGCTCTGGTACTGTCCGAACCGCGCGAAACGTCGCCACCGATCGTGTCCGGGGGAACGTGCTCTTCTTCGTCCACTCTCCTCTTCGCCCACGCTCTTCTTTGGCGCACGCCGGCCGTCTAACCGCTCCAGCGCCCCGTCGTGCCGCTCGGCGAAACTACAATGCCCCCGAATATTTTTTAGACCCGCGAAGCACTGAACCCGCGAAAGGTGAACCGCCAAGTAGCGAGGGTTCACTGTATGTATAAGACCAAGACCTACAAAAAAGACTCTTGGAGCAATGAGCTAGGTTTTACAGGAAGTCGGCCATTTTGAATTTACTTAAAAGGGGGCGGGTCACCACAATGGACTTTGTGTAGAAATTATTATTGGGGCCCGAGCAGCGACCGCGGCGAGGTCCCTATTGTTTTTGTAGAAATTATTATTAGGGCCCGAGCAGCGACCGCTACGAGGTCCCCATTGTTTTTGTGGAAATTATTATTATTATTATTATTAGGGCCCGAGCAGTGACCTGTTTATTTTTTTTAAGCATTTTTGAAGGTGCGCCGCTACTTCGCGGATTTTCAGTTTTCGCGGGTGGTCTCGGTCCCCGTTAACCGCGATAACCGAGGGTTCACTGTACTCCATAAAATTTACAAAAAGCGAGGTGAAACACTCAACCAGAGCTGCTTTTTTTAACATTTCTCGAGGGCCATGGCGAGCCATTTCAAAAAAGCTGCACAACTAACGTATAAAATATTGATAAATTTGCTCGGCCTGATGTGTGTGTAAAGTTTTACAAGTTGTCGTTCATATTTAGAACCTCATAATCAGCTTTGTTTTATTGCCGAACAGTGCAATGCCACTCCCACAACTTTTCATGAAAAAGGACGAATTTCGTATTGTGACATCCTCATGGCCGAAACAGTCATCCGAGCATATATGAGGGCGACCTTGTTGAGTTGCACGGAGAAAAACATCCAAGAAAATAACTTGTATTAGCTTTTACCAGTTGGTGGCGCTACTACTACGATGTAAAATAAGTTGGTAGATGTCTTCAGGGCTGAAGTATCCTCAAATGTGTACAACTTCGAGAAGATAGGATCATCTGAGTCATGTTGCCGGAGCTTTTGTTGCCACAGAGTACAATCGGACTTTTCAGCACCTTAATAGCCACGCCTTTTGCCAAAACGTCACAAAATTCGGCAGAGAGTAAGATCATTGTCTTGAATCTTTTCTGACTCATTTTCAGTCGGATTCGTCAAAAGGGCACCGTGCAGTACGTGAAAATTAAAATAAAAACACATTTTTGATTCCACTTGGCGGCACTGTGTGTATAACAAAATAATAACATTAAGATGTCTTCAGGTCGGGACGTTTTATTTACAGGTGAAGGTTTGGATTTTTAGGAGCATGTGCAGGGGAGTTATTAAGCATTCATTTATTTGTATTAGGTTCATTTTGTCTTCTTATTATTGATATTTGACTGATTCATTAAAAGCAGACAATTATGTTTTAGGTTAATTTTTTACCTGACATGTTTCGGCGAGTCTTTCGCCTTCTTCAGAGTGTCGCATGATGGTGTCTTGAGACCCGTCTTTATCAGCTGATGTTCCATGAGGGTGTGACTTACCTGTCAAAAAAATGAAAAATCAGAGCAGTAAAAGAACAAGCACAACATGAACATTACAAATCAGCAATCACTGACCACTGCAAAAGGGAAAACCACATCATGGACCGGGAGAAGGGCAGGGTCATCCGCACCGAAGAGAACAAACAACAGCGCTGGATCAGAGAGGCCATTGAGATCTGCAAGCGAGGCATAAAAACCATGAACAGAGACAAGGGAGCCTTCATCCTCTCTACCACCTGGACCAGCATCTTGGCGGAGTGAACGGACAGCGGGGGGCGTGACTTGCCTTCATTCTTGTGACAGGTAAGTCACGCCCTCATGGAACATCAGCTGATAAAGACGGGTCACAAGACAGCATCATGTGACACTCTGAAGAAGGCGAAAGACTTTCGTATTGTGACATGCTCAATGCCTAAACACTCATCCGAGCAAATATAAGGTAGATTTTGTTCACCTGCCCGGAGAAAAACATCAACGAAAATAATTTGTATTTGTTTTAACCAGTTGGTGGCACTACCACTGCGATCAAAAATAAGTTGGCAGCCGTCTTCAGGGCCTGAATATCCTCAAATGTGAAAGATTTCCAGAAGATGGATCATCTGAATCATTTTGCAGGAACTTTTGTTGCCACGGAGAATAATCAGACTCTGCGGCACCGTAATAGCCACGCCCTTTGAAGGAAAGTCGTAAAAATAGGGATAGAGTAAGATCAATGTCTTGAGTCTTTTCTAGCCAATTTTCAATCGGATTCGTTAAAAGGGCACCGTGCAGTACGTCAAAATGTAAAAATTGATATTGATTGGCGCAAGGTGTATAACTGAATATAAACATATAGATGTCTTCAGGTACCGACTCTTTATGTACATGTGAAGTTTTGGATTTTTAGCAGCATGTGCAGGAGAGTTATTAAGCATTTTGTCCATTGCGGCGAAGGAAATCTTAAGTGAAAACTTTGAAGCCCCGCCCCCGTCATATAGTATTTCGGAAACAAAAAATTTTAGCCCCAGTGTTTGTCCCAGGTCTTAAGATGCTCCAGACAGAACTTTAAGGCAATCAGATGAAGCCTTTAGGATCAGGGTGCAAAAGAATGACCCCTGTAAACATGCAAAAAAGGGCAAAAGTCGGACTTTCAAAAATTCATAACTCACTTCCTGTTCATATTAGACGTTAAAAAATATAACATTTTTCGCCATGCCCGATGAGACTGCCAAGTTTGGTGAGTTTTTGTGCATGTTTCGGGGGTCAAAAATGCGATCGAACAATCGGAAAAATAATAATAATAATAATTTCTACAAAACAATAGGGACTTCGCAGCGGTCGCTGCTCAGGCCCTAATAATAATAATAATAATAATAATAAAAGTAATAATGTTTTCTACAAAAACAATAGGGACCTCGCCGCGGTCGCTGCTCGGGCCCCAATAATAATTTCGACACAAAGTCCATTGTGGTGACCCGCCCCCTTTTAAGTAAATTCAAAATGGCCGACTTCCTGTAAAACCTAGCTCATTGCTCCAAGAGACTTTTTTGTAGGTCTTGGTCTTATACATACAGTGAACCCTCGCTACTTCGCGGTTCACCTTTCGCGGGTTCAGTGCTTCGCGGGTCTAAAAAATATTCGGGGGCATTGTAGTTTCGCCGAGCGGCACGACGGGTCGCTGGAGAGATTAGACGGCCGGCGTGCGCCAAAGAAGAGCGTGGGCGAAGAGGAGAGTGGACGAAGAAGAGCACGTTCCCCCGGACACGATCGGTGCCGACGTTTCGCGCGGTTCGGACCGTACCAGAGCTCCGGCCGGCGTGCGTGGCAGTTAAGCCGTAGAGGAGCACCTTCCCCGGGCACGGGCGGTTCCAAGCGGCCCCTAAGTTTAACCGAATGGAAGCTCCGGAGGAGGAGGGCATGCTCACGTCACAGTAAGCCGAAGAGGAGCACCTTCCCCGGGCACGGGCGGTGCCAAGCGGCCCCTAAGTTTAACCGAATGGAAGCTCCGGGGGAGGAGGGCGGGCGTGTGTCACAGTTAAGCCAAATTGGAGCACCTCTTCTGCCCGGGCACGAGCGGAGCGCGAGGCTGTCAGTTATGAATGAATAAATGAATAAATAAATAAAGAATGCCACCTTTCATTTCACAGGGCACACCGGACGGCGTACCAGCAGGTAAAAGTCGGAGTAATTAAATAAATACAAAAAGAATGGCTGGGGAATAAAAAAATAATACGTTTTAATAATAATTTGGTTTTTTTGTTATAACATGAATTTCACTCTCTCTCTCCCCGTATATATATATATATATATATATATATGTTTATTATATATATTGTATATTTTTTTTAAGCATTTTTGAAGGTGCACCGCTACTTCGCGGATTTTCAGTTTTCGCGGGTGGTCTCGGTCCCCATTAACCGCGATAACCGAGGGTTCACTGTACTCCATAAAATTTACAAAAAGCGAGGTGAAACACTCAACCAGAGCTGCTTTTTTTAACATTTCTCGAGGGCCATGGCGAGCCATTTCAAAAAAGCTGCACAACTAACGTATAAAATATTGATAAATTTGCTCGGCCTGATGTGTGTGTAAAGTTTTACGAGTTGTCGTTCATATTTAGAACCTCATAATCAGCTTTGTTTTATTGCCGAACAGTGCAATGCCACTCCCACAACTTTTCACGAAAAAGGACGAATTTCGTATTGTGAAGTCGTCTTCATGCAGCGCCTTTTCTGATTTCCTTATATTTCAGCACTTCATTGAACTACTTGTTGGCCTGTTTGCTATTTCTGTTCTTTCTTTTCTGTTCCCAATTCCCCGAATTAGGTGATGGCGATTCACTTGGAAGTGGCTGTACTGAATTTACACCAACTGACCGGTACAAGATCGAAGGCTCATCTTCGGATATGCTGCCATGGATATTACGGCCCTGGATGAGGACCCACTCCACTGAAGTCATCTTCCTGCAGCACTTCATTCAATTGACTCTTATATTATCTCATCTATTATTGCATAGCATCATTGTATGTGCCAAATGTTGCCCAGTTGGCATCCATTGCAGCCTGGTCATCCTGGAAGGGGGATTCCCCCATCTGTGGTCCCTTCTCAAGGTTTCTCACTTTTCCCCTAATGAGGTTTTGTGAGTTTTTCCTTGCCCTCCTGGGGGTTAAGATCGGGGATGTCGATTGTGGCTATGTAAAGCCCTTTGAGACTGTCTGTGATTAAGGGCTATACAAATAAAATTGACTTGACTTGACTTGACTTGACTTGACTTGACATCCTCATGGCCGAAACAGTCATCCGAGCATATATGAGGGCGACCTTGTTGAGTTGCACGGAGAAAAACATCCAAGAAAATAACTTGTATTAGCTTTTACCAGTTGGTGGCGCTACTACTACGATGTAAAATAAGTTGGTAGATGTCTTCAGGGCTGAAGTATCCTCAAATGTGTACAATTCGAGAAGATAGGATCATCTGAGTCATGTTGCCGGAGCTTTTGTTGCCACAGAGTACAATCGGACTTTTCAGCACCGTAATAGCCACGCCTTTTGCCAAAACGTCACAAAATTCGGCAGAGAGTAAGATCATTGTCTTGAGTCTTTTCTGACTAATTTTCAGTCGGATTCGACAAAAGGGCACCGTGCAGTACGTGAAAATTAAAATAAAAACAAATTTTTGATTCCACTTGGCGGCGCTGTGTGTATAACAAAATAATAACATTAAGATGTCTTCAGGTCGGGACGTTTTATTTACAGGTGAAGGTTTGGATTTTTAGGAGCATGTGCAGGGGAGTTATTAAGCATTCATTTATTTGTATTAGGTTCATTTTGTCTTCTTATTATTGATATTTGACTGATTCATTAAAAGCAGACAATTATGTTTTAGGTTAATTTTTTCACTGACATGTTTCGGCGAGTCTTTCGCCTTCTTCAGAGTGTCGCATGATGGTGTCTTGAGCTGATGTTCCATGAGGGTGTGACTTACCTGTCAAAAAAATGAAAAAAATCAGAGCAGTAAAAGAACAAGCACAACATGAACATTACAAATCAGCAATCACTGACTACTGCAAAAGGGAAAACCACATCATGGACCGGGAGAAGGGCAGGGTCATCCGCACAGAAGAGAACAAACAACAGCGCTGGATCAGAGAAGCCATTGAGATCTGCAAGCGAGGCATAAAAACCATGAACAGAGACAAGGGAGCCTTCATCCTCTCTACCACCTGGACCAGCATCTTGGCGGAGTGAACGGACAGCGGGGGGCGTGACTTGCCTTCATTCTCGTGACAGGTAAGTCACGCCCTCATGGAACATCAGCTGATAAAGACGGGTCACAAGACACCATCATGTGACACTCTGAAGAAGGCGAAAGACTTTCGTATTGTGACATCCTCAAGGCCTAAACACTCATCCGAGCAAATATAAGGTAGATTTTGTTAACCTGCCCGGAGAAAAACATCAACGAAAATAATTTGTATTTGTTTTAACCAGTTGGTGGCGCTACCACTGCGATCAAAAATAAGTTGGCAGCCGTCTTCAGGGCCTGAATATCCTCAAATGTGAAAAATTTCGAGAAGATGGATCATCTGAATCATTTTGCAGGAACTTTTGTTGCCACGGAGAATAATCAGACTCTGCGGCACCGTAATAGCCACGCCCTTCGAAGGAAAGTCACAAAAATAGGGATAGAGTAAGATCAATGTCTTGAGTCTTTTCTAGCCAATTTTCAATCAGATTCGTTAAAAGGGCACCGTGCAGTACGTCAAAATGTAAAAAATGATATTGATTGGCGCAAGGTGTATAACTGAATATAAACATATAGATGTCTTCAGGTACCGACTCTTTATGTACATGTGAAGTTTTGGATTTTTAGCAGCACGTGCAGGAGAGTTATTAAGCATTTTGTCCATTGCGGCGAAGGAAATCTTAAGTGAAAACTTTGAAGCCCCGCCCCCGTCATATAGTATTTCGGAAACAAAAATTTTTAGCCCCAGTGTTTGTCCCAGGTCTTAAGATGCTACAGACAGAATTTTAAGGCAATCAGATGAAGCCTTTAGGATCAGGGTGCAAAAGAATGACCCCTGTAAACATGCAAAAAAGGGCAAAAATCGGACTTTCAAAAATTCATAACTCACTTCCTGTTCATATTAGACGTTAAAATATCAAATTTTTCGCCATGCCCGATGAGACTGCCAAGTTTGGTGAGTTTTTGTGCATGTTTCGGGGGTCAAAAATGCGATCGAACAATCGGAAAAATAATAATAATAATAATTTCTACAAAAACAATAGGGACCTCGCCGCGGTCGCTGCTCGGGCCCCAATAATAATTTCTACACAAAGTCCATTGTGGTGACCCGCCCCCTTTTAAGTAAATTCAAAATGGCCGACTTCCTGTAAAACCTAGCTCATTGCTCCAAGAGACTTTTTTGTAGGTCTTGGTCTTATACATACAGTGAACCCTCGCTACTTCGCGGTTCACCTTTCGCGGGTTCAGTGCTTCGCGGGTCTAAAAAATATTCGGGGGCATTGTAGTTTCGCCGAGCGGCACGACGGGGCGCTGGAGCAGTTAGACGGCCGGCGTGCGCCGAAGAAGAGCGTGGGCGAAGAGGAGAGTGGACGAAGAAGAGCACGTTCCCCCGGACACGATCGGTGGCGACGTTTCGCGCGGTTCGGACCGTACCAGAGCTCCGGCCGGCGTGCGTGGCAGTTAAGCCGTAGAGGAGCACCTTCCCCGGGCACGGGCGGTGCCAAGCGGCCCCTAAGTTTAACCGAATGGAAGCTCCGGAGGAGGAGGGCATGCTCGCGTCACAGTAAGCCGAAGAGGAGCACCTTCCCCGGGCACGGGCGGTTCCAAGCGGCCCCTAAGTTTAACCGAATGGAAGCTCCGCAGGAGGAGGGCATGCTCGCGTCACAGTAAGCCGAAGAGGAGCACCTTCCCCGGGCACGGGCGGTGCCAAGCGGCCCCTAAGTTTAACCGAATGGAAGCTCCGGGGGAGGAGGGCGGGCGTGTGTCACAGTGAAGCCGAATTGGAGCACCTCTTCTGCCCGGGCACGAGCGGAGCGCGAGGCTGTCAGTTATGAATGAATAAATGAATAAATAAATAAAGAATGCCACCTTTCATTTCACAGGGCACACCGGACGGCGTACCAGCAGGTAAAAGTCGGAGTAATTAAATAAATACAAAAAGAATGGTTGGGGAATAAAAAAATAATAAGTTTTAATAATAATTTGTTTTTTTTGTTATAACATGAATTTCACTCTCTGTCTCTCTCTCTCCCCCCGTATATATATATATATATATATATATATATATATATATATATTTATATATTTATTATATATATTGTATATTTTTTTTAAGCATTTTTGAAGGTGCGCCGCTACTTCGCGGATTTTCAGTTTTTGCGGGTGGTCTCGGTCCCCATTAACCGCGATAACCGAGGGTTCACTGTACTCCATAAAATTTACAAAAAGCGAGGTGAAACACTCAACCAGGGCTGCTTTTTTGAACATTTCTCGAGGGCCATGGCGAGCCATTTCAAAAAAGCTGCACAACTAACGTATAAAATATTGATAAATTTGCTCGGCCTGATGTGTGTGTAAAGTTTCACGAGTTGTCGTTCATATTTAGAACCTCATAATCAGCTTTGTTTTATTGCCGAACAGTGCAATGCCACTCCCACAACTTTTCATGAAAAAGGACGAATTTCGTATTGTGACATCCTCATGGCCGAAACAGTCATCCGAGCATATATGAGGGCGACCTTGTTGAGTTGCACGGAGAAAAACATCCAAGAAAATAACTTGTATTAGCTTTTACCAGTTGGTGGCGCTACTACTACGATGAAAAATAAGTTGGTAGATGTCTTCAGGGCTTAAGTATCCTCAAATGTGTGCAACTTCGAGAAGATAGGATCACCTGAGTCATGTTGCTGGAGCTTTTGTTGCCACAGAGTACAATCGGACTTTTCAGCACCGTAATAGCCACGCCTTTTGCCAAAACGTCACAAAATTCGGCAGAGAGTAAGATCATTGTCTTGAGTCTTTTCTGACTAATTTTCAGTCGGATTCGTCGAAAGGGCACCGTGCAGTACGTGAAAATTAAAATAAAAACAAATTTTTGATTCCACTTGGCGGCACTGTGTGTATAACAAAATAATAACATTAAGATGTCTTCAGGTCGGGACGTTTTATTTACAGGTGAAGGTTTGGATTTTTAGGAGCATGTGCAGGGGAGTTATTAAGCATTCATTTATTTGTATTAGGTTCATTTTGTCTTCTTATTATTGATATTTGACTGATTCATTAAAAGCAGACAATTATGTTTTAGGTTAATTTTTTACCTGACATGTTTCGGCGAGTCTTTCGCCTTCTTCAGAGTGTCGCATGATGGTGTCTTGAGACCCGTCTTTATCAGCTGATGTTCCATGAGGGTGTGACTTACCTGTCAAAAAAATGAAAAATCAGAGCAGTAAAAGAACAAGCACAACATGAACATTACAAATCAGCAATCACTGACCACTGCAAAAGGGAAAACCACATCATGGACCGGGAGAAGGGCAGGGTCATCCGCACCGAAGAGAACAAACAACAGCGCTGGATCAGAGAGGCCATTGAGATCTGCAAGCGAGGCATAAAAACCATGAACAGAGACAAGGGAGCCTTCATCCTCTCTACCACCTGGAGCAGCATTTTGGCGGAGTGAACGGACAGCGGGGGGCGTGACTTGCCTTCATTCTTGTGACAGGTAAGTCACGCCCTCATGGAACATCAGCTGATAAAGACGGGTCACAAGACACCATCATGTGACACTCTGAAGAAGGCGAAATACTTTCGTATTGTGACATGCTCAAGGCCTAAACACTCATCCGAGCAAATATAAGGTAGATTTTGTTAACATGCCCGGAGAAAAACATCAACGAAAATAATTTGTATTTGTTTTAACCAGTTGGTGGCGCTACCACTGCGATCAAAAATAAGTTGGCAGCCGTCTTCAGGGCCTGAATATCCTCAAATGTGAAAAATTTCGAGAAGATGGATCATCTGAATCATTTTGCAGGAACTTTTGTTGCCACGGAGAATAATCAGACTCTGCGGCACCGTAATAGCCACGCCCTTCGAAGGAAAGTCACAAAAATAGGGATAGAGTAAGATCAATGTCTTGAGTCTTTTCTAGCCAATTTTCAATCAGATTCGTTAAAAGGGCACCGTGCAGTACGTCAAAATGTAAAAAATGATATTGATTGGCGCAAGGTGTATAACTGAATATAAACATATAGATGTCTTCAGGTACAGACTCTTTATGTACATGTGAAGTTTTGGATTTTTAGCAGCATGTGCAGGAGAGTTATTAAGCATTTTGTCCATTGCGGCGAAGGAAATCTTAAGTGAAAACTTTGAAGCCCCGCCCCCGTCATATAGTATTTCGGAAACAAAAAATTTTAGCCCCAGTGTTTGTCCCAGGTCTTCAGATGCTACAGACAGAATTTTAAGGCAATCAGATGAAGCCTTTAGGATCAGGGTGCAAAAGAATGACCCCTGTAAACATGCAAAAAAGGGCAAAAGTCGGACTTTCAAAAATTCATAACTCACTTCCTGTTCATATTAGACGTTAAAATATCAAATTTTTCGCCATGCCCGATGAGACTGCCAAGTTTGGTGAGTTTTTGTGCATGTTTCGGGGGTCAAAAATGCGATCGAACAATCGGAAAAATAATAATAATAATAATTTCTACAAAAACAATAGGGACTTCGCAGCGGTCGCTGCTCAGGCCCTAATAATAATAATAATAATAATAATAAAAGTAATAATGTTTTCTACAAAAACAATAGGGACCTCGCCGCGGTCGCTGCTCGGGCCCCAATAATAATTTCGACACAAAGTCCATTGTGGTGACCCGCCCCCTTTTAAGTAAATTCAAAATGGCCGACTTCCTGTAAAACCTAGCTCATTGCTCCAAGAGACTTTTTTGTAGGTCTTGGTCTTATACATACAGTGAACCCTCGCTACTTCGCGGTTCACCTTTCGCGGGTTCAGTGCTTCGCGGGTCTAAAAAATATTCGGGGGCATTGTAGTTTCGCCGAGCGGCACGACGGGTCGCTGGAGAGATTAGACGGCCGGCGTGCGCCAAAGAAGAGCGTGGGCGAAGAGGAGAGTGGACGAAGAAGAGCACGTTCCCCCGGACACGATCGGTGCCGACGTTTCGCGCGGTTCGGACCGTACCAGAGCTCCGGCCGGCGTGCGTGGCAGTTAAGCCGTAGAGGAGCACCTTCCCCGGGCACGGGCGGTTCCAAGCGGCCCCTAAGTTTAACCGAATGGAAGCTCCGGAGGAGGAGGGCATGCTCACGTCACAGTAAGCCGAAGAGGAGCACCTTCCCCGGGCACGGGCGGTGCCAAGCGGCCCCTAAGTTTAACCGAATGGAAGCTCCGGGGGAGGAGGGCGGGCGTGTGTCACAGTTAAGCCAAATTGGAGCACCTCTTCTGCCCGGGCACGAGCGGAGCGCGAGGCTGTCAGTTATGAATGAATAAATAAATAAAGAATGCCACCTTTCATTTCACAGGGCACACCGGACGGCGTACCAGCAGGTAAAAGTCGGAGTAATTAAATAAATACAAAAAGAATGGCTGGGGAATAAAAAAATAATACGTTTTAATAATAATTTGGTTTTTTTGTTATAACATGAATTTCACTCTCTCTCTCCCCGTATATATATATATATATATATATATATATATATATTTATTATATATATTGTATATTTTTTTTAAGCATTTTTGAAGGTGCACCGCTACTTCGCGGATTTTCAGTTTTCGCGGGTGGTCTCGGTCCCCATTAACCGCGATAACCGAGGGTTCACTGTACTCCATAAAATTTACAAAAAGCGAGGTGAAACACTCAACCAGAGCTGCTTTTTTTAACATTTCTCGAGGGCCATGGCGAGCCATTTCAAAAAAGCTGCACAACTAACGTATAAAATATTGATAAATTTGCTCGGCCTGATGTGTGTGTAAAGTTTTACGAGTTGTCGTTCATATTTAGAACCTCATAATCAGCTTTGTTTTATTGCCGAACAGTGCAATGCCACTCCCACAACTTTTCACGAAAAAGGACGAATTTCGTATTGTGACATCCTCATGGCCGAAACAGTCATCCGAGCATATATGAGGGCGACCTTGTTGAGTTGCACGGAGAAAAACATCCAAGAAAATAACTTGTATTAGCTTTTACCAGTTGGTGGCGCTACTACTACGATGTAAAATAAGTTGGTAGATGTCTTCAGGGCTGAAGTATCCTCAAATGTGTACAATTCGAGAAGATAGGATCATCTGAGTCATGTTGCCGGAGCTTTTGTTGCCACAGAGTACAATCGGACTTTTCAGCACCGTAATAGCCACGCCTTTTGCCAAAACGTCACAAAATTCGGCAGAGAGTAAGATCATTGTCTTGAGTCTTTTCTGACTAATTTTCAGTCGGATTCGACAAAAGGGCACCGTGCAGTACGTGAAAATTAAAATAAAAACAAATTTTTGATTCCACTTGGCGGCGCTGTGTGTATAACAAAATAATAACATTAAGATGTCTTCAGGTCGGGACGTTTTATTTACAGGTGAAGGTTTGGATTTTTAGGAGCATGTGCAGGGGAGTTATTAAGCATTCATTTATTTGTATTAGGTTCATTTTGTCTTCTTATTATTGATATTTGACTGATTCATTAAAAGCAGACAATTATGTTTTAGGTTAATTTTTTCACTGACATGTTTCGGCGAGTCTTTCGCCTTCTTCAGAGTGTCGCATGATGGTGTCTTGAGCTGATGTTCCATGAGGGTGTGACTTACCTGTCAAAAAAATGAAAAAAATCAGAGCAGTAAAAGAACAAGCACAACATGAACATTACAAATCAGCAATCACTGACCACTGCAAAAGGGAAAACCACATCATGGACCGGGAGAAGGGCAGGGTCATCCGCACAGAAGAGAACAAACAACAGCGCTGGATCAGAGAGGCCATTGAGATCTGCAAGCGAGGCATAAAAACCATGAACAGAGACAAGGGAGCCTTCATCCTCTCTACCACCTGGACCAGCATCTTGGCGGAGTGAACGGACAGCGGGGGGCGTGACTTGCCTTCATTCTCGTGACAGGTAAGTCACGCCCTCATGGAACATCAGCTGATAAAGACGGGTCACAAGACACCATCATGTGACACTCTGAAGAAGGCGAAAGACTTTCGTATTGTGACAACCTCAAGGCCTAAACACTCATCCGAGCAAATATAAGATAGATTTTGTTAACCTGCCCGGAGAAAAACATCAACGAAAATAATTTGTATTTGTTTTAACCAGTTGGTGGCGCTACCACTGCGATCAAAAATAAGTTGGCAGCCGTCTTCAGGGCCTGAATATCCTCAAATGTGAAAAATTTCGAGAAGATGGATCATCTGAATCATTTTGCAGGAACTTTTGTTGCCACGGAGAATAATCAGACTCTGCGGCACCGTAATAGCCACGCCCTTCGAAGGAAAGTCACAAAAATAGGGATAGAGTAAGATCAATGTCTTGAGTCTTTTCTAGCCAATTTTCAATCAGATTCGTTAAAAGGGCACCGTGCAGTACGTCAAAATGTAAAAAATGATATTGATTGGCGCAAGGTGTATAACTGAATATAAACATATAGATGTCTTCAGGTACCGACTCTTTATGTACATGTGAAGTTTTGGATTTTTAGCAGCACGTGCAGGAGAGTTATTAAGCATTTTGTCCATTGCGGCGAAGGAAATCTTAAGTGAAAACTTTGAAGCCCCGCCCCCGTCATATAGTATTTCGGAAACAAAAATTTTTAGCCCCAGTGTTTGTCCCAGGTCTTAAGATGCTACAGACAGAATTTTAAGGCAATCAGATGAAGCCTTTAGGATCAGGGTGCAAAAGAATGACCCCTGTAAACATGCAAAAAAGGGCAAAAATCGGACTTTCAAAAATTCATAACTCACTTCCTGTTCATATTAGACGTTAAAATATCAAATTTTTCGCCATGCCCGATGAGACTGCCAAGTTTGGTGAGTTTTTGTGCATGTTTCGGGGGTCAAAAATGCGATCGAACAATCGGAAAAATAATAATAATAATAATTTCTACAAAAACAATAGGGACCTCGCCGCGGTCGCTGCTCGGGCCCCAATAATAATTTCTACACAAAGTCCATTGTGGTGACCCGCCCCCTTTTAAGTAAATTCAAAATGGCCGACTTCCTGTAAAACCTAGCTCATTGCTCCAAGAGACTTTTTTGTAGGTCTTGGTCTTATACATACAGTGAACCCTCGCTACTTCGCGGTTCACCTTTCGCGGGTTCAGTGCTTCGCGGGTCTAAAAAATATTCGGGGGCATTGTAGTTTCGCCGAGCGGCACGACGGGGCGCTGGAGCAGTTAGACGGCCGGCGTGCGCCGAAGAAGAGCGTGGGCGAAGAGGAGAGTGGACGAAGAAGAGCACGTTCCCCCGGACACGATCGGTGGCGACGTTTCGCGCGGTTCGGACCGTACCAGAGCTCCGGCCGGCGTGCGTGGCAGTTAAGCCGTAGAGGAGCACCTTCCCCGGGCACGGGCGGTGCCAAGCGGCCCCTAAGTTTAACCGAATGGAAGCTCCGGAGGAGGAGGGCATGCTCGCGTCACAGTAAGCCGAAGAGGAGCACCTTCCCCGGGCACGGGCGGTTCCAAGCGGCCCCTAAGTTTAACCGAATGGAAGCTCCGCAGGAGGAGGGCATGCTCGCGTCACAGTAAGCCGAAGAGGAGCACCTTCCCCGGGCACGGGCGGTGCCAAGCGGCCCCTAAGTTTAACCGAATGGAAGCTCCGGGGGAGGAGGGCGGGCGTGTGTCACAGTGAAGCCGAATTGGAGCACCTCTTCTGCCCGGGCACGAGCGGAGCGCGAGGCTGTCAGTTATGAATGAATAAATGAATAAATAAATAAAGAATGCCAACTTTCATTTCACAGGGCACACCGGACGGCGTACCAGCAGGTAAAAGTCGGAGTAATTAAATAAATACAAAAAGAATGGTTGGGGAATAAAAAAATAATAAGTTTTAATAATAATTTGTTTTTTTTGTTATAACATGAATTTCACTCTCTGTCTCTCTCTCTCCCCCCGTATATATATATATATATATATATATATATATATATATATATATATATATATATATATATATATTTATATATTTATTATATATATTGTATATTTTTTTTAAGCATTTTTGAAGGTGCGCCGCTACTTCGCGGATTTTCAGTTTTTGCGGGTGGTCTCGGTCCCCATTAACCGCGATAACCGAGGGTTCACTGTACTCCATAAAATTTACAAAAAGCGAGGTGAAACACTCAACCAGGGCTGCTTTTTTGAACATTTCTCGAGGGCCATGGCGAGCCATTTCAAAAAAGCTGCACAACTAACGTATAAAATATTGATAAATTTGCTCGGCCTGATGTGTGTGTAAAGTTTCACGAGTTGTCGTTCATATTTAGAACCTCATAATCAGCTTTGTTTTATTGCCGAACAGTGCAATGCCACTCCCACAACTTTTCATGAAAAAGGACGAATTTCGTATTGTGACATCCTCATGGCCGAAACAGTCATCCGAGCATATATGAGGGCGACCTTGTTGAGTTGCACGGAGAAAAACATCCAAGAAAATAACTTGTATTAGCTTTTACCAGTTGGTGGCGCTACTACTACGATGAAAAATAAGTTGGTAGATGTCTTCAGGGCTTAAGTATCCTCAAATGTGTGCAACTTCGAGAAGATAGGATCACCTGAGTCATGTTGCTGGAGCTTTTGTTGCCACAGAGTACAATCGGACTTTTCAGCACCGTAATAGCCACGCCTTTTGCCAAAACGTCACAAAATTCGGCAGAGAGTAAGATCATTGTCTTGAGTCTTTTCTGACTAATTTTCAGTCGGATTCGTCGAAAGGGCACCGTGCAGTACGTGAAAATTAAAATAAAAACAAATTTTTGATTCCACTTGGCGGCACTGTGTGTATAACAAAATAATAACATTAAGATGTCTTCAGGTCGGGACGTTTTATTTACAGGTGAAGGTTTGGATTTTTAGGAGCATGTGCAGGGGAGTTATTAAGCATTCATTTATTTGTATTAGGTTCATTTTGTCTTCTTATTATTGATATTTGACTGATTCATTAAAAGCAGACAATTATGTTTTAGGTTAATTTTTTACCTGACATGTTTCGGCGAGTCTTTCGCCTTCTTCAGAGTGTCGCATGATGGTGTCTTGAGACCCGTCTTTATCAGCTGATGTTCCATGAGGGTGTGACTTACCTGTCAAAAAAATGAAAAATCAGAGCAGTAAAAGAACAAGCACAACATGAACATTACAAATCAGCAATCACTGACCACTGCAAAAGGGAAAACCACATCATGGACCGGGAGAAGGGCAGGGTCATCCGCACCGAAGAGAACAAACAACAGCGCTGGATCAGAGAGGCCATTGAGATCTGCAAGCGAGGCATAAAAACCATGAACAGAGACAAGGGAGCCTTCATCCTCTCTACCACCTGGAGCAGCATTTTGGCGGAGTGAACGGACAGCGGGGGGCGTGACTTGCCTTCATTCTTGTGACAGGTAAGTCACGCCCTCATGGAACATCAGCTGATAAAGACGGGTCACAAGACACCATCATGTGACACTCTGAAGAAGGCGAAAGACTTTCGTATTGTGACATGCTCAAGGCCTAAACACTCATCCGAGCAAATATAAGGTAGATTTTGTTAACATGCCCGGAGAAAAACATCAACGAAAATAATTTGTATTTGTTTTAACCAGTTGGTGGCGCTACCACTGCGATCAAAAATAAGTTGGCAGCCGTCTTCAGGGCCTGAATATCCTCAAATGTGAAAAATTTCGAGAAGATGGATCATCTGAATCATTTTGCAGGAACTTTTGTTGCCACGGAGAATAATCAGACTCTGCGGCACCGTAATAGCCACGCCCTTCGAAGGAAAGTCACAAAAATAGGGATAGAGTAAGATCAATGTCTTGAGTCTTTTCTAGCCAATTTTCAATCAGATTCGTTAAAAGGGCACCGTGCAGTACGTCAAAATGTAAAAAATGATATTGATTGGCGCAAGGTGTATAACTGAATATAAACATATAGATGTCTTCAGGTACAGACTCTTTATGTACATGTGAAGTTTTGGATTTTTAGCAGCATGTGCAGGAGAGTTATTAAGCATTTTGTCCATTGCGGCGAAGGAAATCTTAAGTGAAAACTTTGAAGCCCCGCCCCCGTCATATAGTATTTCGGAAACAAAAAATTTTAGCCCCAGTGTTTGTCCCAGGTCTTCAGATGCTACAGACAGAATTTTAAGGCAATCAGATGAAGCCTTTAGGATCAGGGTGCAAAAGAATGACCCCTGTAAACATGCAAAAAAGGGCAAAAGTCGGACTTTCAAAAATTCATAACTCACTTCCTGTTCATATTAGACGTTAAAATATCAAATTTTTCGCCATGCCCGATGAGACTGCCAAGTTTGGTGAGTTTTTGTGCATGTTTCGGGGGTCAAAAATGCGATCGAACAATCGGAAAAATAATAATAATAATAATTTCTACAAAAACAATAGGGACTTCGCAGCGGTCGCTGCTCAGGCCCTAATAATAATAATAATAATAATAATAAAAGTAATAATATTTTCTACAAAAACAACAGGGACCTCGCCGCGGTCGCTGCTCGGGCCCCAATAATAATTTCTACACAAAGTCCATTGTGGTGACCCGCCCCCTTTTAAGTAAATTCAAAATGGCCGACTTCCTGTAAAACCTAGCTCATTGCTCCAAGAGACTTTTTTGTAGGTCTTGGTCTTATACATACAGTGAACCCTCGCTACTTCGCGGTTCACCTTTCGCGGGTTCAGTGCTTCGCGGGTCTAAAAAATATTCGGGGGCATTGTAGTTTCGCCGAGCGGCACGACGGGGCGCTGGAGCGGTTAGACGGCCGGCGTGCGCCGAAGAAGAGCGTGGGCGAAGAGGAGAGTGGACGAAGAAGAGCACATTCCCCCGGACACGATCAGTGGCGACGTTTCGCGCGGTTCGGACCGTACCAGAGCTCCGGCCAGCGTGCGTGGCAGTTAAGCCGTAGAGGAGCACCTTCCCCGGGCACGGGCGGTGCCAAGCGGCCCCTAAGTTTAACCGAATGGAAGCTCCGGAGGAGGAGGGCATGCTCGCGTCACAGTAAGCCGAAGAGGAGCACCTTCCCCGGGCACGGGCGGTTCCAAGCGGCCCCTAAGTTTAACCGAATGGAAGCTCCGGAGGAGGAGGGCATGCTCGCGTCACAGTAAGCCGAAGAGGAGCACCTTCCCCGGGCACGGGCGGTGCCAAGCGGCCCCTAAGTTTAACCGAATGGAAGCTCCGGGGGAGGAGGATGGGCGTGTGTCACAGTTAAGCCAAATTGGAGCACCTCTTCTGCCCGGGCACGAGCGGAGCGCGAGGCTGTCAGTTATGAATGAATAAATGAATAAATAAATAAAGAATGCCACCTTTCATTTCACAGGGCACACCGGACGGCGTACCAGCAGGTAAAAGTCGGAGTAATTAAATAAATACAAAAAGAATGGCTGGGGAATAAAAAAATAATACGTTTTAATAATAATTTGTTTTTTTTGTTATAACATGAATTTCACTCTCTCTCTCCCCGTATATATATATATATATATATATATATATATATATATATATATATATATATATATATATATTTATATATTTATTATATATATTGTATATTTTTTTTAAGCATTTTTGAAGGTGCGCCGCTACTTCGCGGATTTTCAGTTTTCGCGGGTGGTCTCGGTCCCCATTAACCGCGATAACCGAGGGTTCACTGTACTCCATAAAATTTTCAAAAAGCGAGGTGAAACACTCAACCAGAGCTGCTTTTTTTTAACATTTCTCGAGGGCCATGGCGAGCCATTTCAAAAAAGCTGCACAACTAACGTATAAAATATTGATAAATTTGCTCGGCCTGATGTGTGTGTAAAGTTTTACGAGTTGTCGTTCATTTTTAGAACCTCATAATCAGCTTTGTTTTATTGCTGAACAGTGCAATGCCACTCCCACAACTTTTCACGAAAAATCACGAATTTCGTATTGTGACATCCTCATGGCCGAAACAGTCATCCGAGCATATATGAGGGCGACCTTGTTGAGTTGCACGGAGAAAAACATCCAAGAAAATAACTTGTATTAGCTTTTACCAGTTGGTGGCGCTACTACTACGATGTAAAATAAGTTGGTAGATGTCTTCAGGGCTGAAGTATCCTCAAATGTGTACAACTTCGAGAAGATAGGATCATCTGAGTCATGTTGCCGGAGCTTTTGTTGCCACAGAGTACAATCGGACTTTTCAGCACCTTAATAGCCACGCCTTTTGCCAAAACGTCACAAAATTCGGCAGAGAGTAAGATCATTGTCTTAAGTCTTTTCTGACTAATTTTCAGTCGGATTCGTCAAAAGGGCACCATGCAGTACGTGAAAATTAAAATAAAAACAAATTTTTGATTCCACTTGGCGGCACTGTGTGTATAACAAAATAATAACATTAAGATGTCTTCAGGTCGGGACGTTTTATTTACAGGTGAAGGTTTGGATTTTTAGGAGCATGTGCAGGGGAGTTATTAAGCATTCATTTATTTGTATTAGGTTCATTTTGTCTTCTTATTATTGATATTTGACTGATTCATTAAAAGCAGACAATTATGTTTTAGGTTAATTTTTTACCTGACATGTTTCGGCGAGTCTTTCGCCTTCTTCAGAGTGTCGCATGATGGTGTCTTGAGCTGATGTTCCATGAGGGTGTGACTTACCTGTCAAAAAAATGAAAAAATCAGAGCAGTAAAAGAACAAGCACAACATGAACATTACAAATCAGCAATCACTGACCACTGCAAAAGGGAAAACCACATCATGGACCGGGAGAAGGGCAGGGTCATCCGCACAGAAGAGAACAAACAACAGCGCTGGATCAGAGAGGCCATTGAGATCTGCAAGCGAGGCATAAAAACCATGAACAGAGACAAGGGAGCCTTCATCCTCTCTACCACCTGGACCAGCATCTTGGCGGAGTGAACGGACAGCGGGGGGCGTGACTTGCCTTCATTCTTGTGACAGGTAAGTCACGCCCTCATGGAACATCAGCTGATAAAGACGGGTCACAAGACACCATCATGTGACACTCTGAAGAAGGCGAAAGACTTTCGTATTGTGACATGCTCAAGGCCTAAACACTCATCCGAGCAAATATAAGGTAGATTTTGTTAACCTGCCCGGAGAAAAACATCAACGAAAATAATTTGTATTTGTTTTAACCAGTTGGTGGCGCTACCACTGCGATCAAAAATAAGTTGGCAGCCGTCTTCAGGGCCTGAATATCCTCAAATGTGAAAGATTTCCAGAAGATGGATCATCTGAATCATTTTGCAGGAACTTTTGTTGCCACGGAGAATAATCAGACTCTGCGGCACCGTAATAGCCACGCCCTTTGAAGGAAAGTCATAAAAATAGGGATAGAGTAAGATCAATGTCTTGAGTCTTTTCTAGCCAATTTTCAGTCGGATTCGTTAAAAGGGCACCGTGCAGTACGTCAAAATGTAAACATTTATATTGATTGGCGCAAGGTGTATAACTGAATATAAACATATAGATGTCTTCAGGTACCGACTCTTTATGTACATGTGAAGTTTTGGATTTTTAGCAGCACGTGCAGGAGAGTTATTAAGCATTTTGTCCATTGCGGCGAAGGAAATCTTAAGTGAAAACTTTGAAGCCCCGCCCCCGTCATATAGTATTTCGGAAACAAAAAATTTTAGCCCCAGTGTTTGTCCCAGGTCTTAAGATGCTCCAGACAGAACTTTAAGGCAATCAGATGAAGCCTTTAGGATCAGGGTGCAAAAGAATGACCCCTGTAAACATGCAAAAAAGGGCAAAAGTCGGACTTTCAAAAATTCATAACTCACTTCCTGTTCATATTAGACGTTAAAAAATATCAAATTTTTCGCCATGCCCGATGAGACTGCCAAGTTTGGTGAGTTTTTGTGCATGTTTCGGGGGTCAAAAATGCGATCGAACAATCGGAAAAATAATAATAATAATAATTTCTACAAAAACAATAGGGACTTCGCAGCGGTCGCTGCTCAGGCCCTAATAATAATAATAATAATAATAATAAAAGTAATAATATTTTCTACAAAAACAATAGGGACCTCGCCGCGGTCGCTGCTCGGGCCCCAATAATAATTTCTACACAAAGTCCATTGTGGAGACCCGCCCCCTTTTAAGTAAATTCAAAATGGCCGACTTCCTGTAAAACCTAGCTCATTGCTCCAAGAGACTTTTTTGTAGGTCTTGGTCTTATACATACAGTGAACCCTCGCTACTTCGAGGTTCACCTTTCGCGGGTTCAGTGCTTCGCGGGTCTAAAAAATATTCGGGGGCATTGTAGTTTCGCCGAGCGGCACGACGGGGCGCTGGAGCGGTTAGACGGCCGGCGTGCGCCGAAGAAGAGCGTGGGCGAAGAGGAGAGTGGACGAAGAAGAGCACGTTCCCCCGGACACGATCGGTGGCGACGTTTCGCGCGGTTCGGACCGTACCAGAGCTCCGGCCGGCGTGCGTGGCAGTTAAGCCGTAGAGGAGCACCTTCCCCGGGCACGGGCGGTTCCAAGCGGCCCCTGAGTTTAACCGAATGGAAGCTCCGGAGGAGGAGGGCATGCTCGCGTCACAGTAAGCCGAAGAGGAGCACCTTCCCCGGGCACGGGCGGTTCCAAGCGGCCCCTAAGTTTAACCGAATGGAAGCTCCGGAGGAGGAGGGCATGCTCGCGTCACAGTAAGCCGAAGAGGAGCACCTTCCCCGGGCACGGGCGGTGCCAAGCGGCCCCTAAGTTTAACCGAATGGAAGCTCCGGGGGAGGAGGGCGGGCGTGTGTCACAGTTAAGCCAAATTGGAGCACCTCTTCTACCCGGGCACGAGCGGAGCGCGAGGCTGTCAGTTATGAATGAATAAATGAATAAATAAATAAAGAATGCCACCTTTCATTTCACAGGGCACACCGGACGGCGTACCAGCAGGTAAAAGTCGGAGTAATTAAATAAATACAAAAAGAATGGCTGGGGAATAAAAAAATAATACGTTTTAATAATAATTTGTTTTTTTTGTTATAACATGAATTTCACTCTCTCTCTCCCCGTATATATATATATATATATATATATATATATATATATATATATATATATATATATATATATATATATATATATATATATTTATTATATATATTGTATATTTTTTTTAAGCATTTTTGAAGGTGCGTCGCTACTTCGCGGATTTTCAGTTTTCGCGGGTGGTCTCGGTCCCCATTAACCGCGATAACCGAGGGTTCACTGTACTCCATAAAATTTACAAAAAGCGAGGTGAAACACTCAACCAGAGCTGCTTTTTTTTAACATTTCTCGAGGGCCATGGCGAGCCATTTCAAAAAAGCTGCACAACTAACGTATAAAATATTGATAAATTTGCTCGGCCTGATGTGTGTGTAAAGTTTTACGAGTTGTCGTTCATATTTAGAACCTCATAATCAGCTTTGTTTTATTGCTGAACAGTGCAATGCCACTCCCACAACTTTTCACGAAAAATCACGAATTTCGTATTGTGACATCCTCATGGCCGAAACAGTCATCCGAGCATATATGAGGGTGACCTTGTTGAGTTGCACGGAGAAAAACATCCAAGAAAATAACTTGTATTAGCTTTTACCAGTTGGTGGCGCTACTACTACGATGTAAAATAAGTTGGTAGATGTCTTCAGGGCTGAAGTATCCTCAAATGTGTACAACTTCGAGAAGATAGGATCATCTGAGTCATGTTGCCGGAGCTTTTGTTGCCACAGAGTACAATCGGACTTTTCAGCACCTTAATAGCCACGCCTTTTGCCAAAACGTCACAAAATTCGGCAGAGAGTAAGATCATTGTCTTAAGTCTTTTCTGACTAATTTTCAGTCGGATTCGTCAAAAGGGCACCATGCAGTACGTGAAAATTAAAATAAAAACAAATTTTTGATTCCACTTGGCGGCACTGTGTGTATAACAAAATAATAACATTAAGATGTCTTCAGGTCGGGACGTTTTATTTACAGGTGAAGGTTTGGATTTTTAGGAGCATGTGCAGGGGAGTTATTAAGCATTCATTTATTTGTATTAGGTTCATTTTGTCTTCTTATTATTGATATTTGACTGATTCATTAAAAGCAGACAATTATGTTTTAGGTTAATTTTTTACCTGACATGTTTCGGCGAGTCTTTCGCCTTCTTCAGAGTGTCGCATGATGGTGTCTTGAGCTGATGTTCCATGAGGGTGTGACTTACCTGTCAAAAAAATGAAAAAATCAGAGCAGTAAAAGAACAAGCACAACATGAACATTACAAATCAGCAATCACTGACCACTGCAAAAGGGAAAACCACATCATGGACCGGGAGAAGGGCAGGGTCATCCGCACAGAAGAGAACAAACAACAGCGCTGGATCAGAGAGGCCATTGAGATCTGCAAGCGAGGCATAAAAACCATGAACAGAGACAAGGGAGCCTTCATCCTCTCTACCACCTGGACCAGCATCTTGGCGGAGTGAACGGACAGCGGGGGGCGTGACTTGCCTTCATTCTTGTGACAGGTAAGTCACGCCCTCATGGAACATCAGCTGATAAAGACGGGTCACAAGACACCATCATGTGACACTCTGAAGAAGGCGAAAGACTTTCGTATTGTGACATCCTCAAGGCCTAAACACTCATCCGAGCAAATGTAAGGTAGATTTTGTTAACCTGCCCGGAGAAAAACATCAACGAAAATAATTTGTATTTGTTTTAACCAGTTGGTGGCGCTACCACTGCGATCAAAAATAAGTTGGCAGCCGTCTTCAGGGCCTGAATATCCTCAAATGTGAAAGATTTCCAGAAGATGGATCATCTGAATCATTTTGCAGGAACTTTTGTTGCCACGGAGAATAATCAGACTCTGCGGCACCGTAATAGCCACGCCCTTTGAAGGAAAGTCATAAAAATAGGGATAGAGTAAGATCAATGTCTTGAGTCTTTTCTAGCCAATTTTCAGTCGGATTCGTTAAAAGGGCACCGTGCAGTACGTCAAAATGTAAACATTTATATTGATTGGCGCAAGGTGTATAACTGAATATAAACATATAGATGTCTTCAGGTACCGACTCTTTATGTACATGTGAAGTTTTGGATTTTTAGCAGCACGTGCAGGAGAGTTATTAAGCATTTTGTCCATTGCGGCGAAGGAAATCTTAAGTGAAAACTTTGAAGCCCCGCCCCCGTCATATAGTATTTCGGAAACAAAAAATTTTAGCCCCAGTGTTTGTCCCAGGTCTTAAGATGCTCCAGACAGAACTTTAAGGCAATCAGATGAAGCCTTTAGGATCAGGGTGCAAAAGAATGACCCCTGTTAACATGCAAAAAAGGGCAAAAGTCGGACTTTCAAAAATTCATAACTCACTTCCTGTTCATATTAGACGTTAAAAAATATCAAATTTTTCGCCATGCCCGATGAGACTGCCAAGTTTGGTGAGTTTTTGTGCATGTTTCGGGGGTCAAAAATGCGATCGAACAATCGGAAAAATAATAATAATAATAATTTCTACAAAAACAATAGGGACTTCGCAGCGGTCGCTGCTCAGGCCCTAATAATAATAATAATAATAATAATAAAAGTAATAATATTTTCTACAAAAACAATAGGGACCTCGCCGCGGTCGCTGCTCGGGCCCCAATAATAATTTCTACACAAAGTCCATTGTGGAGACCCGCCCCCTTTTAAGTAAATTCAAAATGGCCGACTTCCTGTAAAACCTAGCTCATTGCTCCAAGAGACTTTTTTGTAGGTCTTGGTCTTATACATACAGTGAACCCTCGCTACTTCGAGGTTCACCTTTCGCGGGTTCAGTGCTTCGCGGGTCTAAAAAATATTCGGGGGCATTGTAGTTTCGCCGAGCGGCACGACGGGGCGCTGGAGCGGTTAGACGGCCGGCGTGCGCCGAAGAAGAGCGTGGGCGAAGAGGAGAGTGGACGAAGAAGAGCACGTTCCCCCGGACACGATCGGTGGCGACGTTTCGCGCGGTTCGGACCGTACCAGAGCTCCGGCCGGCGTGCGTGGCAGTTAAGCCGTAGAGGAGCACCTTCCCCGGGCACGGGCGGTTCCAAGCGGCCCCTGAGTTTAACCGAATGGAAGCTCCGGAGGAGGAGGGCATGCTCGCGTCACAGTAAGCCGAAGAGGAGCACCTTCCCCGGGCACGGGCGGTTCCAAGCGGCCCCTAAGTTTAACCGAATGGAAGCTCCGGAGGAGGAGGGCATGCTCGCGTCACAGTAAGCCGAAGAGGAGCACCTTCCCCGGGCACGGGCGGTGCCAAGCGGCCCCTAAGTTTAACCGAATGGAAGCTCCGGGGGAGGAGGGCGGGCGTGTGTCACAGTTAAGCCGAATTGGAGCACCTCTTCTGCCGGGCACAAGCGGAGCGCGAGGCTGTCAGTTATGAATGAATAAATGAATAAATAAATAAAGAATGCCACCTTTCATTTCACAGGGCACACCGGACGGCGTACCAGCAGGTAAAAGTCGGAGTAATTAAATAAATACAAAAAGAATGGTTGGGGAATAAAAAAAATAATAAGTTTTAATAATAATTTGTTTTTTTTGTTATAACATGAATTTCACTCTCTCTCTCTCTCTCTCCCCCGTATATATATATATATATATATATATATATATATATATATATATTTATATATTTATTATATATATTGTAAATTTTTTTTAAGCATTTTTGAAGGTGCGCCGCTACTTCGCGGATTTTCAGTTTTCGCGGGTGGTCTCGGTCCCCATTAACCGCGATAACCGAGGGTTCACTGTACTCCATAAAATTTACAAAAAGCGAGGTGAAACACTCAACCAGGGCTGCTTTTTTGAACATTTCTCGAGGGCCATGGCGAGCCATTCCAAAAAAGCTGCACAACTAACGTATAAAATATTGATAAATTTGCTCGGCCTGATGTGTGTGTAAAGTTTCACGAGTTGTCGTTCATATTTAGAACCTCATAATCAGCTTTGTTTTATTGCCGAACAGTGCAATGCCACTCCCACAACTTTTCATGAAAAAGGACGAATTTCGTATTGTGACATCCTCATGGCCGAAACAGTCATCCGAGCATATATGAGGGCGACCTTGTTGAGTTGCACGGAGAAAAACATCCAAGAAAATAACTTGTATTAGCTTTTACCAGTTGGGGGCGCTACTACTACGATGAAAAATAAGTTGGTAGATGTCTTCAGGGCTGAAGTATCCTCAAATGTGTGCAACTTCGAGAAGATAGGATCATCTGAGTCATGTTGCTGGAGCTTTTGTTGCCACAGAGTACAATCGGACTTTTCAGCACCGTAATAGCCACGCCTTTTGCCAAAACGTCACAAAATTCGGCAGAGAGTAAGATCATTGTCTTGAGTCTTTTCTGACTAATTTTCAGTCGGATTCGTCGAAAGGGCACCGTGCAGTACGTGAAAATTACAATAAAAACAAATTTTTGATTCCACTTGGCGGCACTGTGTGTATAACAAAATAATAACATAAAGATGTCTTCAGGTCGGGACGTTTTATTTACAGGTGAAGGTTTGGATTTTTAGGAGCATGTGCAGGGGAGTTATTAAGCATTCATTTATTTGTATTAGGTTCATTTTGTCTTCTTATTATTGATATTTGACTGATTCATTAAAAGCAGACAATTATGTTTTAGGTTAATTTTTTACCTGACATGTTTCGGGGAGTCTTTCGCCTACTTCAGAGTGTCGCATGATGGTGTCTTGAGCTGATGTTCCATGAGGGTGTGACTTACCTGTCAAAAAAATGAAAAAAATCAGAGCAGTAAAAGAACAAGCACAACATGAACATTACAAATCAGCAATCACTGACCACTGCAAAAGGGAAAACCACATCATGGACCGGGAGAAGGGCAGGGTCATCCGCACAGAAGAGAACAAACAACAGCGCTGGATCAGAGAGGCCATTGAGATCTGCAAGCGAGGCATAAAAACCATGAACAGAGACAAGGGAGCCTTCATCCTCTCTACCACCTGGACCAGCATCTTGGCGGAGTGAACGGACAGCGGGGGGCGTGACTTGCCTTCATTCTTGTGACAGGTAAGTCACGCCCTCATGGAACATCAGCTGATAAAGGCGGGTCACAAGACACCATCATGTGACACTCTGAAGAAGGCGAAAGACTTTCGTATTGTGACATGCTCAAGGCCTAAACACTCATCCGAGCAAATATAAGGTAGATTTTGTTAACATGCCCGGAGAAAAACATCAACGAAAATAATTTATATTTGTTTTAACCAGTTGGTGGCGCTACCACTGCGATCAAAAATAAGTTGGCAGCCGTCTTCAGGGCCTGAATATCCTCAAATGTGAAAAATTTCGAGAAGATGGATCATCTGAATCATTTTGCAGGAACTTTTGTTGCCACGGAGAATAATCAGACTCTGCGGCACCGTAATAGCCACGCCCTTCGAAGGAAAGTCACAAAAATAGGGATAGAGTAAGATCAATGTCTTGAGTCTTTTCTAGCCAATTTTCAATCAGATTCGTTAAAAGGGCACCGTGCAGTACGTCAAAATGTAAAAAATGATATTGATTGGCGCAAGGTGTATAACTGAATATAAACATATAGATGTCTTCAGGTACAGACTCTTTATGTACATGTGAAGTTTTGGATTTTTAGCAGCATGTGCAGGAGAGTTATTAAGCATTTTGTCCATTGCGGCGAAGGAAATCTTAAGTGAAAACTTTGATGCCCCGCCCCCGTCATATAGTATTTCGGAAACAAAAAATTTTATCCCCAGTGTTTGTCCCAGGTCTTCAGATGCTACAGACAGAATTTTAAGGCAATCAGATGAAGCCTTTAGGATCAGGGTGCAAAAGAATGACCCCTGTAAACATGCAAAAAAGGGCAAAAGTCGGACTTTCAAAAATTCATAACTCACTTCCTGTTCATATTAGACGTTAAAATATCAAATTTTTCGCCATGCCCGATGAGACTGCCAGGTTTGGTGAGTTTTTGTGCATGTTTCGGGGGTCAAAAATGCGATCGAACAATCGGAAAAATAATAATAATAATTTCTACAAAAACAATAGGGACTTCGCAGCGGTCGCTGCTCAGGCCCTAATAATAATAATAATAATAATAATAAAAGTAATAATATTTCCTACAAAAACAATAGGGACCTCGCCGCGGTCGCTGCTCGGGCCTCAATAATAATTTCTACACAAAGTCCATTGTGGTGACCCGCCCCCTTTTAAGTAAATTCAAAATGGCCGACTTCCTGTAAAACCTAGCTCATTGCTCCAAGAGACTTTTTTGTAGGTCTTGGTCTTATACATACAGTGAACCCTCGCTACTTCGCGGTTCACCTTTCGCAGGTTCAGTGCTTCGCGGGTCTAAAAAATATTCGGGGGCATTGTAGTTTCGCCGAGCGGCACGACGGGGCGCTGGAGCGGTTAGACGGCCGGCGTGCGCCGAAGAAGAGCGTGGGCGAAGAGGAGAGTGGACGAAGAAGAGCACGTTCCCCCGGACACGATCGGTGGCGACGTTTCGCGCGGTTCGGACCGTACCAGAGCTCCGGCCAGCGTGCGTGGCAGTTAAGCCGTAGAGGAGCACCTTCCCCGGGCACGGGCGGTGCCAAGCGGCCCCTAAGTTTAACCGAATGGAAGCTCCGGAGGAGGAGGGCATGCTCGCGTCACAGTAAGCCGAAGAGGAGCACCTTCCCCGGGCACGGGCGGTTCCAAGCGGCCCCTAAGTTTAACCGAATGGAAGCTCCGGAGGAGGAGGGCATGCTCGCGTCACAGTAAGCCGAAGAGGAGCACCTTCCCCGGGCACGGGCGGTGCCAAGCGGCCCCTAAGTTTAACCGAATGGAAGCTCCGGACGGAGGAGGACGGGCGTGTGTCACAGTTAAGCCAAATTGGAGCACCTCTTCTGCCCGGGCACGAGCGGAGCGCGAGGCTGTCAGTTATGAATGAATAAATGAATAAATAAATAAAGAATGCCACCTTTCATTTCACAGGGCACACCGGACGGCGTACAAGCAGGTAAAAGTCGGAGTAATTAAATAAATACAAAAAGAATGGCTGGGGAATAAAAAAATAATACGTTTTAATAATAATTTGGTTTTTTTGTTATAACATGAATTTCACTCTCTCTCTCCCCGTATATATATATATATATATATATATATATATATATATATATATATATATATTTATTATATATATTGTATATTTTTTTTAAGCATTTTTGAAGGTGCGCCGCTACTTCGCGGATTTTCAGTTTTCGCGGGTGGTCTCGGTCCCCATTAACCGCGATAACCGAGGGTTCACTGTACTCCATAAAATTTACAAAAAGCGAGGTGAAACACTCAACCAGAGCTGCTTTTTTTTAACATTTCTCGAGGGCCATGGCGAGCCATTTCAAAAAAGCTGCACAACTAACGTATAAAATATTGATAAATTTGCTCGGCCTGATGTGTGTGTAAAGTTTTACGAGTTGTCGTTCATATTTAGAACCTCATAATCAGCTTTGTTTTATTGCCGAACAGTGCAATGCCACTCCCACAACTTTTCACGAAAAATCACGAATTTCGTATTGTGACATCCTCATGGCCGAAACAGTCATCCGAGCATATATGAGGGCGACCTTGTTGAGTTGCACGGAGAAAAACATCCAAGAAAATAACTTGTATTAGCTTTTACCAGTTGGTGGCGCTACTACTACGATGTAAAATAAGTTGGTAGATGTCTTCAGGGCTGAAGTATCCTCAAATGTGTACAACTTCGAGAAGATAGGATCATCTGAGTCATGTTGCCGGAGCTTTTGTTGCCACAGAGTACAATCGGACTTTTCAGCACCTTAATAGCCACGCCTTTTGCCAAAACGTCACAAAATTCGGCAGAGAGTAAGATCATTGTCTTGAGTCTTTTCTGACTAATTTTCAGTCGGATTCGTCAAAAGGGCACCGTGCAGTACGTGAAAATTAAAATAAAAACAAATTTTTGATTCCACTTGGCGGCACTGTGTGTATAACAAAATAATAACATTAAGATGTCTTCAGGTCGGGACGTTTTATTTACAGGTGAAGGTTTGGATTTTTAGGAGCATGTGCAGGGGAGTTATTAAGCATTCATTTATTTGTATTAGGTTCATTTTGTCTTCTTATTATTGATATTTGACTGATTCATTAAAAGCAGACAATTATGTTTTAGGTTAATTTTTTACCTGACATGTTTCGGCGAGTCTTTTGCCTTCTTCAGAGTGTCGCATGATGGTGTCTTGAGACCCGTCTTTATCAGCTGATGTTCCATGAGGGTGTGACTTACCTGTCAAAAAAATGAAAAATCAGAGCAGTCAAAGAACAAGCACAACATGAACATTACAAATCAGCAATCACTGACCACTGCAAAAGGGAAAACCACATCATGGACCGGGAGAAGGGCAGGGTCATCCGCACCGAAGAGAACAAACAACAGCGCTGGATCAGAGAGGCCATTGAGATCTGCAAGCGAGGCATAAAAACCATGAACAGAGACAAGGGAGCCTTCATCCTCTCTACCACCTGGAGCAGCATTTTGGCGGAGTGAACGGACAGCGGGGGGCGTGACTTGCCTTCATTCTTGTGACAGGTAAGTCACGCCCTCATGGAACATCAGCTGATAAAGACGGGCCACAAGACACCATCATGTGACACTCTGAAGAAGGCGAAAGACTTTCGTATTGTGACATCCTCAAGGCCTAAACACTCATCCGAGCAAATGTAAGGTAGATTTTGTTAACCTGCCCGGAGAAAAAAATCAACGAAAATGATTTGTATTTGTTTTAACCAGTTGGTGGCGCTACCACTGCGATCAAAAATAAGTTGGCAGCCGTCTTCAGGGCCTGAATATCCTCAAATGTGAAAAATTTCGAGAAGATGGATCATCTGAATCATTTTGCAGGAACTTTTGTTGCCACGGAGAATAATCAGACTCTGCGGCACCGTAATAGCCACGCCCTTCGAAGGAAAGTCACAAAAATAGGGTTAGAGTAAGATCAATGTCTTGAGTCTTTTCTAGCCAATTTTCAATCAGATTCGTTAAAAGGGCACCGTGCAGTACGTCAAAATGTAAAAAATGATATTGATTGGCGCAAGGTGTATAACTGAATATAAACATATAGATGTCTTCAGGTACAGACTCTTTATGTACATGTGAAGTTTTGGATTTTTAGCAGCATGTGCAGGAGAGTTATTAAGCATTTTGTCCATTGCGGCGAAGGAAATCTTAAGTGAAAACTTTGATGCCTCGCCCCCGTCATATAGTATTTCGGAAACAAAAAATTTTAGCCCCAGTGTTTGTGCCAGGTCTTCAGATGCTACAGACAGAATTTTAAGGCAATCAGATGAAGCCTTTAGGATCAGGGTGCAAAAGAATGACCCCTGTAAACATGCAAAAAAGGGCAAAAGTCGGACTTTCAAAAATTCATAACTCACTTCCTGTTCATATTAGACGTTAAAATATCAAATTTTTCGCCATGCCCGATGAGACTGCCAAGTTTGGTGAGTTTTTGTGCATGTTTCGGGGGTCAAAAATGCGATCGAACAATCGGAAAAATAATAATAAAAATAATTTCTACAAAAACAATAGGGACTTCGCAGCGGTCGCTGCTCAGACCCTAATAATAATAATAATAATAATAATAAAAGTAATAATATCTTCTACAAAAACAATAGGGACCTCGCCGCGGTCGCTGCTCGGGCCCCAATAATAATTTCTACACAAAGTCCATTGTGGTGACCCGCCCCCTTTTAAGTAAATTCAAAATGGCCGACTTCCTGTAAAACCTAGCTCATTGCTCCAATAGACTTTTTTGTAGGTCTTGGTCTTATACATACAGTGAACCCTCGCTACTTCGCGGTTCACCTTTCGCGGGTTCAGTGCTTCGCGGGTCTAAAAAATATTCGGGGGCATTGTAGTTTCGCCGAGCGGCACGACGGGGCGCTGGAGCGGTTAGACGGCCGGCGTGCGCCGAAGAAGAGCGTGGGCGAAGAGGAGAGTGGACGAAGAAGAGCACGTTCCCCCGGACACGATCGGTGGCGACGTTTCGCGCGGTTCGGACCGTACCAGAGCTCCGGCCGGCGTGCATGGCAGTTAAGCCGTAGAGGAGCACCTTCCCCGGGCACGGGCGGTTCCAAGCGGCCCCTGAGTTTAACCGAATGGAAGCTCCGGAGGAGGAGGGCATGCTCGCGTCACAGTAAGCCGAAGAGGAGCACCTTCCCCGGGCACGGGCGGTTCCAAGCGGCCCCTAAGTTTAACCGAATGGAAGCTCCGGAGGAGGAGGGCATGCTCGCGTCACAGTAAGCCGAAGAGGAGCACCTTCCCCGGGCACGGGCGGTGCCAAGCGGCCCCTAAGTTTAACCGAATGGAAGCTCCGGGGGAGGAGGGCGGGCGTGTGTCACAGTTAAGCCGAATTGGAGCACCTCTTCTGCCGGGCACAAGCGGAGCGCGAGGCTGTCAGTTATGAATGAATAAATGAATAAATAAATAAAGAATGCCACCTTTCATTTCACAGGGCACACCGGACGGCGTACCAGCAGGTAAAAGTCGGAGTAATTAAATAAATACAAAAAGAATGGTTGGGGAATAAAAAAAATAATAAGTTTTAATAATAATTTGTTTTTTTTGTTATAACATGAATTTCACTCTCTCTCTCTCTCTCTCCCCCCGTATATATATATATATATATATATATATATATATATATATTTATATATTTATTATATATATTGTAAATTTTTTTTAAGCATTTTTGAAGGTGCGCCGCTACTTCGCGGATTTTCAGTTTTCGCGGGTGGTCTCGGTCCCCATTAACCGCGATAACCGAGGGTTCACTGTACTCCATAAAATTTACAAAAAGCGAGGTGAAACACTCAACCAGGGCTGCTTTTTTGAACATTTCTCGAGGGCCATGGCGAGCCATTCCAAAAAAGCTGCACAACTAACGTATAAAATATTGATAAATTTGCTCGGCCTGATGTGTGTGTAAAGTTTCACGAGTTGTCGTTCATATTTAGAACCTCATAATCAGCTTTGTTTTATTGCCGAACAGTGCAATGCCACTCCCACAACTTTTCATGAAAAAGGACGAATTTCGTATTGTGACATCCTCATGGCCGAAACAGTCATCCGAGCATATATGAGGGCGACCTTGTTGAGTTGCACGGAGAAAAACATCCAAGAAAATAACTTGTATTAGCTTTTACCAGTTGGGGGCGCTACTACTACGATGAAAAATAAGTTGGTAGATGTCTTCAGGGCTGAAGTATCCTCAAATGTGTGCAACTTCGAGAAGATAGGATCATCTGAGTCATGTTGCTGGAGCTTTTGTTGCCACAGAGTACAATCGGACTTTTCAGCACCGTAATAGCCACGCCTTTTGCCAAAACGTCACAAAATTCGGCAGAGAGTAAGATCATTGTCTTGAGTCTTTTCTGACTAATTTTCAGTCGGATTCGTCGAAAGGGCACCGTGCAGTACGTGAAAATTAAAATAAAAACAAATTTTTGATTCCACTTGGCGGCACTGTGTGTATAACAAAATAATAACATAAAGATGTCTTCAGGTCGGGACGTTTTATTTACAGGTGAAGGTTTGGATTTTTAGGAGCATGTGCAGGGGAGTTATTAAGCATTCATTTATTTGTATTAGGTTCATTTTGTCTTCTTATTATTGATATTTGACTGATTCATTAAAAGCAGACAATTATGTTTTAGGTTAATTTTTTACCTGACATGTTTCGGGGAGTCTTTCGCCTACTTCAGAGTGTCGCATGATGGTGTCTTGAGCTGATGTTCCATGAGGGTGTGACTTACCTGTCAAAAAAATGAAAAAAATCAGAGCAGTAAAAGAACAAGCACAACATGAACATTACAAATCAGCAATCACTGACCACTGCAAAAGGGAAAACCACATCATGGACCGGGAGAAGGGCAGGGTCATCCGCACAGAAGAGAACAAACAACAGCGCTGGATCAGAGAGGCCATTGAGATCTGCAAGCGAGGCATAAAAACCATGAACAGAGACAAGGGAGCCTTCATCCTCTCTACCACCTGGACCAGCATCTTGGCGGAGTGAACGGACAGCGGGGGGCGTGACTTGCCTTCATTCTTGTGACAGGTAAGTCACGCCCTCATGGAACATCAGCTGATAAAGGCGGGTCACAAGACACCATCATGTGACACTCTGAAGAAGGCGAAAGACTTTCGTATTGTGACATGCTCAAGGCCTAAACACTCATCCGAGCAAATATAAGGTAGATTTTGTTAACATGCCCGGAGAAAAACATCAACGAAAATAATTTATATTTGTTTTAACCAGTTGGTGGCGCTACCACTGCGATCAAAAATAAGTTGGCAGCCGTCTTCAGGGCCTGAATATCCTCAAATGTGAAAAATTTCGAGAAGATGGATCATCTGAATCATTTTGCAGGAACTTTTGTTGCCACGGAGAATAATCAGACTCTGCGGCACCGTAATAGCCACGCCCTTCGAAGGAAAGTCACAAAAATAGGGATAGAGTAAGATCAATGTCTTGAGTCTTTTCTAGCCAATTTTCAATCAGATTCGTTAAAAGGGCACCGTGCAGTACGTCAAAATGTAAAAAATGATATTGATTGGCGCAAGGTGTATAACTGAATATAAACATATAGATGTCTTCAGGTACAGACTCTTTATGTACATGTGAAGTTTTGGATTTTTAGCAGCATGTGCAGGAGAGTTATTAAGCATTTTGTCCATTGCGGCGAAGGAAATCTTAAGTGAAAACTTTGATGCCCCGCCCCCGTCATATAGTATTTCGGAAACAAAAAATTTTATCCCCAGTGTTTGTCCCAGGTCTTCAGATGCTACAGACAGAATTTTAAGGCAATCAGATGAAGCCTTTAGGATCAGGGTGCAAAAGAATGACCCCTGTAAACATGCAAAAAAGGGCAAAAGTCGGACTTTCAAAAATTCATAACTCACTTCCTGTTCATATTAGACGTTAAAATATCAAATTTTTCGCCATGCCCGATGAGACTGCCAGGTTTGGTGAGTTTTTGTGCATGTTTCGGGGGTCAAAAATGCGATCGAACAATCGGAAAAATAATAATAATAATTTCTACAAAAACAATAGGGACTTCGCAGCGGTCGCTGCTCAGGCCCTAATAATAATAATAATAATAATAATAAAAGTAATAATATTTTCTACAAAAACAATAGGGACCTCGCCGCGGTCGCTGCTCGGGCCCCAATAATAATTTCTACACAAAGTCCATTGTGGTGACCCGCCCCCTTTTAAGTAAATTCAAAATGGCCGACTTCCTGTAAAACCTAGCTCATTGCTCCAAGAGACTTTTTTGTAGGTCTTGGTCTTATACATACAGTGAACCCTCGCTACTTCGCGGTTCACCTTTCGCAGGTTCAGTGCTTCGCGGGTCTAAAAAATATTCGGGGGCATTGTAGTTTCGCCGAGCGGCACGACGGGGCGCTGGAGCGGTTAGACGGCCGGCGTGCGCCGAAGAAGAGCGTGGGCGAAGAGGAGAGTGGACGAAGAAGAGCACGTTCCCCCGGACACGATCGGTGGCGACGTTTCGCGCGGTTCGGACCGTACCAGAGCTCCGGCCAGCGTGCGTGGCAGTTAAGCCGTAGAGGAGCACCTTCCCCGGGCACGGGCGGTGCCAAGCGGCCCCTAAGTTTAACCGAATGGAAGCTCCGGAGGAGGAGGGCATGCTCGCGTCACAGTAAGCCGAAGAGGAGCACCTTCCCCGGGCACGGGCGGTTCCAAGCGGCCCCTAAGTTTAACCGAATGGAAGCTCCGGAGGAGGAGGGCATGCTCGCGTCACAGTAAGCCGAAGAGGAGCACCTTCCCCGGGCACGGGCGGTGCCAAGCGGCCCCTAAGTTTAACCGAATGGAAGCTCCGGACGGAGGAGGACGGGCGTGTGTCACAGTTAAGCCAAATTGGAGCACCTCTTCTGCCCGGGCACGAGCGGAGCGCGAGGCTGTCAGTTATGAATGAATAAATGAATAAATAAATAAAGAATGCCACCTTTCATTTCACAGGGCACACCGGACGGCGTACAAGCAGGTAAAAGTCGGAGTAATTAAATAAATACAAAAAGAATGGCTGGGGAATAAAAAAATAATACATTTTAATAATAATTTGGTTTTTTTGTTATAACATGAATTTCACTCTCTCTCTCCCCGTATATATATATATATATATATATATATATATATATATATATATATATATATATTTATTATATATATTGTATATTTTTTTTAAGCATTTTTGAAGGTGCGCCGCTACTTCGCGGATTTTCAGTTTTCGCGGGTGGTCTCGGTCCCCATTAACCGCGATAACCGAGGGTTCACTGTACTCCATAAAATTTACAAAAAGCGAGGTGAAACACTCAACCAGAGCTGCTTTTTTTTAACATTTCTCGAGGGCCATGGCGAGCCATTTCAAAAAAGCTGCACAACTAACGTATAAAATATTGATAAATTTGCTCGGCCTGATGTGTGTGTAAAGTTTTACGAGTTGTCGTTCATATTTAGAACCTCATAATCAGCTTTGTTTTATTGCCGAACAGTGCAATGCCACTCCCACAACTTTTCACGAAAAATCACGAATTTCGTATTGTGACATCCTCATGGCCGAAACAGTCATCCGAGCATATATGAGGGCGACCTTGTTGAGTTGCACGGAGAAAAACATCCAAGAAAATAACTTGTATTAGCTTTTACCAGTTGGTGGCGCTACTACTACGATGTAAAATAAGTTGGTAGATGTCTTCAGGGCTGAAGTATCCTCAAATGTGTACAACTTCGAGAAGATAGGATCATCTGAGTCATGTTGCCGGAGCTTTTGTTGCCACAGAGTACAATCGGACTTTTCAGCACCTTAATAGCCACGCCTTTTGCCAAAACGTCACAAAATTCGGCAGAGAGTAAGATCATTGTCTTGAGTCTTTTCTGACTAATTTTCAGTCGGATTCGTCAAAAGGGCACCGTGCAGTACGTGAAAATTAAAATAAAAACAAATTTTTGATTCCACTTGGCGGCACTGTGTGTATAACAAAATAATAACATTAAGATGTCTTCAGGTCGGGACGTTTTATTTACAGGTGAAGGTTTGGATTTTTAGGAGCATGTGCAGGGGAGTTATTAAGCATTCATTTATTTGTATTAGGTTCATTTTGTCTTCTTATTATTGATATTTGACTGATTCATTAAAAGCAGACAATTATGTTTTAGGTTAATTTTTTACCTGACATGTTTCGGCGAGTCTTTCGCCTTCTTCAGAGTGTCGCATGATGGTGTCTTGAGACCCGTCTTTATCAGCTGATGTTCCATGAGGGTGTGACTTACCTGTCAAAAAAATGAAAAAATCAGAGCAGTAAAAGAACAAGCACAACATGAACATTACAAATCAGCAATCACTGACCACTGCAAAAGGGAAAACCACATCATGGACCGGGAGAAGGGCAGGGTCATCCGCACCGAAGAGAACAAACAACAGCGCTGGATCAGAGAGGCCATTGAGATCTGCAAGCGAGGCATAAAAACCATGAACAGAGACAAGGGAGCCTTCATCCTCTCTACCACCTGGAGCAGCATTTTGGCGGAGTGAACGGACAGCGGGGGGCGTGACTTGCCTTCATTCTTGTGACAGGTAAGTCACGCCCTCATGGAACATCAGCTGATAAAGACGGGCCACAAGACACCATCATGTGACACTCTGAAGAAGGCGAAAGACTTTCGTATTGTGACATCCTCAAGGCCTAAACACTCATCCGAGCAAATGTAAGGTAGATTTTGTTAACCTGCCCGGAGAAAAACATCAACGAAAATAATTTGTATTTGTTTTAACCAGTTGGTGGCGCTACCACTGCGATCAAAAATAAGTTGGCAGCCGTCTTCAGGGCCTGAATATCCTCAAATGTGAAAAATTTCGAGAAGATGGATCATCTGAATCATTTTGCAGGAACTTTTGTTGCCACGGAGAATAATCAGACTCTGCGGCACCGTAATAGCCACGCCCTTCGAAGGAAAGTCACAAAAATAGGGATAGAGTAAGATCAATGTCTTGAGTCTTTTCTAGCCAATTTTCAATCAGATTCGTTAAAAGGGCACCGTGCAGTACGTCAAAATGTAAAAAATGATATTGATTGGCGCAAGGTGTATAACTGAATATAAACATATAGATGTCTTCAGGTACAGACTTTTTATGTACATGTGAAGTTTTGGATTTTTAGCAGCATGTGCAGGAGAGTTATTAAGCATTTTGTCCATTGCGGCGAAGGAAATCTTAAGTGAAAACTTTGAAGCCCCGCCCCCGTCATATAGTATTTCGGAAACAAAAAATTTTAGCCCCAGTGTTTGTCCCAGGTCTTCAGATGCTACAGACAGAATTTTAAGGCAATCAGATGAAGCCTTTAGGATCAGGGTGCAAAAGAATGACCCCTGTAAACATGCAAAAAAGGGCAAAAGTCGGACTTTCAAAAATTCATAACTCACTTCCTGTTCATATTAGACGTTAAAATATCAAATTTTTCGCCATGCCCGATGAGACTGCCAAGTTTGGTGAGTTTTTGTGCATGTTTCGGGGGTCAAAAATGCGATCGAACAATCCGAAAAATAATAATAATAATAATTTCTACAAAAACAATAGGGACTTCGCAGCGGTCGCTGCTCAGGCCCTAATAATAATAATAATAATAATAATAAAAGTAATAATATTTTCTACAAAAACAATAGGGACCTCGCCGCGGTCGCTGCTCGGGCCCCAATAATAATTTCTACACAAAGTCCATTGTGGTGACCCGCCCCCTTTTAAGTAAATTCAAAATGGCCGACTTCCTGTAAAACCTAGCTCATTGCTCCAAGAGACTTTTTTGTAGGTCTTGGTCTTATACATACAGTGAACCCTCGCTACTTCGCGGTTCACCTTTCGCGGGTTCAGTGCTTCGCGGGTCTAAAAAATATTCGGGGGCATTGTAGTTTCGCCGAGCGGCACGACGGGGCGCTGGAGCGGTTAGACGGCCGGCGTGCGCCGAAGAAGAGCGTGGGCGAAGAGGAGAGTGGACGAAGAAGAGCACGTTCCCCCGGACACGATCGGTGGCGACGTTTCGCGCGGTTCGGACCGTACCAGAGCTCCGGCCGGCGTGCGTGGCAGTGAAGCCGTAGAGGAGCACCTTCCCCGGGCACGGGCGGTTCCAAGCGGCCCCTAAGTTTAACCGAATGGAAGCTCCGGAGGAGGAGGGCATGCTCGCGTCACAGTAAGCCGAAGAGGAGCACCTTCCCCGGGCACGGGCGGTGCCAAGCGGCCCCTAAGTTTAACCGAATGGAAGCTCCGGGGGAGGAGGGCGGGCGTGTGTCACAGTTAAGCCAAATTGGAGCACCTCTTCTGCCCGGGCACGAGCGGAGCGCGAGGCTGTCAGTTATGAATGAATAAATGAATAAATAAATAAAGAAAGCCACCTTTCATTTCACAGGGCACACCGGACGGCGTACCAGCAGGTAAAAGTCGGAGTAATTAAATAAATACTAAAAGAATGGCTGGGGAATAAAAAAATAATACGTTTTAATAATAATTTGTTTTTTTTGTTATAACATGAATTTCACTCTCTCTCTCCCCGTATATATATATATATATATATATATATATATATATATTTATTATATATATTGTATATTTTTTTTAAGCATTTTTGAAGGTGCGCCGCTACTTCGCGGATTTTCAGTTTTCGCGGGTGGTCTCGGTCCCCATTAACCGCGATAACCGAGGGTTCACTGTACTCCATAAAATTTACAAAAAGCGAGGTGAAACACTCAACCAGAGCTGCTTTTTTTAACATTTCTCGAGGGCCATGGCGAGCCATTTCAAAAAAGCTGCACAACTAACGTATAAAATATTGATAAATTTGCTCGGCCTGATGTGTGTGTAAAGTTTTACGAGTTGTCGTTCATATTTAGAACCTCATAATCAGCTTTGTTTTATTGCCGAACAGTGCAATGCCACTCCCACAACTTTTCACGAAAAAGGACGAATTTCGTATTGTGACATCCTCATGGCCGAAACAGTCATCCGAGCATATATGAGGGCGACCTTGTTGAGTTGCACGGAGAAAAACATCCAAGAAAATAACTTGTATTAGCTTTTACCAGTTGGTGGCGCTACTACTACGATGTAAAATAAGTTGGTAGATGTCTTCAGGGCTGAAGTATCCTCAAATGTGTACAACTTCGAGAAGATAAGATCATCTGAGTCATGTTGCCGGAGCTTTTGTTGCCACAGAGTACAATCGGACTTTTCAGCACCTTAATAGCCACGCCTTTTGCCAAAACGCCACAAAATTCGGCAGAGAGTAAGATCATTGTCTTGAGTCTTTTCTGACTAATTTTCAGTCGGATTCGTCAAAAGGGCACCGTGCAGTACGTGAAAATTAAAATAAAAACAAATTTTTGATTCCACTTGGCGGCACTGTGTGTATAACAAAATAATAACATTACGATGTCTTCAGGTCGGGACGTTTTATTTACAGGTGAAGGTTTGGATTTTTAGGAGCATGTGCAGGGGAGTTATTAAGCATTCATTTATTTGTATTAGGTTCATTTTGTCTTCTTATTATTGATATTTGACTGATTCATTAAAAGCAGACAATTATGTTTTAGGTTAATTTTTTACCTGACATGTTTCGGCGAGTCTTTCGCCTTCTTCAGAGTGTCGCATGATGGTGTCTTGAGCTGATGTTCCATGAGGGTGTGACTTACCTGTCAAAAAAATGAAAAAAATCAGAGCAGTAAAAGAACAAGCACAACATGAACATTACAAATCAGCAATCACTGACCACTGCAAAAGGGAAAACCACATCATGGACCGGGAGAAGGGCAGGGTCATCCGCACAGAAGAGAACAAACAACAGCGCTGGATCAGAGAGGCCATTGAGATCTGCAAGCGAGGCATAAAAACCATGAACAGAGACAAGGGAGCCTTCATCCTCTCTACCACCTGGACCAGCATCTTGGCGGAGTGAACGGACAGCGGGGGGCGTGACTTGCCTTCATTCTTGTGACAGGTAAGTCACGCCCTCATGGAACATCAGCTGATAAAGACGGGTCACAAGACAGCATCATGTGACACTCTGAAGAAGGCGAAAGACTTTCGTATTGTGACATGCTCAAGGCCTAAACACTCATCCGAGCAAATATAAGGTAGATTTTGTTCACCTGCCCGGAGAAAAACATCAACGAAAATAATTTGTATTTGTTTTAACCAGTTGGTGGCGCTACCACTGCGATCAAAAATAAGTTGGCAGCCGTCTTCAGGGCCTGAATATCCTCAAATGTGAAAAATTTCGAGAAGATGGATCATCTGAATCATTTTGCAGGAACTTTTGTTGCCACGGAGAATAATCAGACTCTGCGGCACCGTAATAGCCACGCCCTTCGAAGGAAAGTCACAAAAATAGGGATAGAGTAAGATCAATGTCTTGAGTCTTTTCTAGCCAATTTTCAATCAGATTCGTTAAAAGGGCACCGTGCAGTACGTCAAAATGTAAAAAATGATATTGATTGGCGCAAGGTGTATAACTGAATATAAACATATAGATGTCTTCAGGTACAGACTTTTTATGTACATGTGAAGTTTTGGATTTTTAGCAGCATGTGCAGGAGAGTTATTAAGCATTTTGTCCATTGCGGCGAAGGAAATCTTAAGTGAAAACTTTGAAGCCCCGCCCCCGTCATATAGTATTTCGGAAACAAAAAATTTTAGCCCCAGTGTTTGTCCCAGGTCTTCAGATGCTACAGACAGAATTTTAAGGCAATCAGATGAAGCCTTTAGGATCAGGGTGCAAAAGAATGACCCCTGTAAACATGCAAAAAAGGGCAAAAGTCGGACTTTCAAAAATTCATAACTCACTTCCTGTTCATATTAGACGTTAAAATATCAAATTTTTCGCCATGCCCGATGAGACTGCCAAGTTTGGTGAGTTTTTGTGCATGTTTCGGGGGTCAAAAATGCGATCGAACAATCGGAAAAATAATAATAATAATAATTTCTACAAAAACAATAGGGACTTTGCAGCGGTCGCTGCTCAGGCCCTAATAATAATAATAATAATATTAATAATAATAAAAGTAATAATATTTTCTACAAAAACAATAGGGACCTCGCAGCAGTCGCAGCTCGGGCCCTAATAACAATTTCTAGAAAAACAATAGGGACCTCGCAGCGGTCACTGCTCGGGCCCTAATAATAATAATAATAAAAATAATAATAATTTCCACAAAAACAATGGGGACCTCGTAGCGGTCGCTGCTCAGGCCCTAATAATAATTTCTACAAAAACTATAGGGACCTCGCCGCCGTCGCTGCTCGGGCCCCAATAATAATTTCTACACAAAGTCCATTGTGGTGACCCGCCCCCTTTTAAGTAAATTCAAAATGGCCGACTTCCTGTAAAACCTAGCTCATTGCTCCAAGAGACTTTTTTGTAGGTCTTGGTCTTATACATACAGTGAACCCTCGCTACTTCGCGGTTCACCTTTCGCGGGTTCAGTGCTTCGCGGGTCTAAAAAATATTCGGGGGCATTGTAGTTTCGCCGAGCTGGAGCGGTTAGACGGCCGGCGTGCGCCGAAGAAGAGCGTGGGCGAAGAGGAGAGTGGACGAAGAAGAGCACGTTCTCCCGGACACGATCGGTGGCGACGTTTCGCGCGGTTCGGACCGTACCAGAGCTCCGGCCGGCGTGCGTGGCAGTTAAGCCGTAGAGGAGCACCTTCCCCGGGCACGGGCGGTGCCAAGCGGCCCCTAAGTTTAACCGAATGGAAGCTCCGGAGGAGGAGGGCATGCTCGCGTCACAGTAAGCCGAAGAGGAGCACCTTCCCCGGGCACGGGCGGTTCCAAGCGGCCCCTAAGTTTAACCGAATGGAAGCTCCGGAGGAGGAGGGCATGCTCGCGTCACAGTAAGCCGAAGAGGAGCACCTTCCCCGGGCACGGGCGGTTCCAAGCGGCCCCTAAGTTTAACTGAATGGAAGCTCCGGAGGAGGAGGGCATGCTCGCGTCACAGTAAGCCGAAGAGGAGCACCTTCCCCGGGCACGGGCGGTGCCAAGCGGCCCCTAAGTTTAACCGAATGGAAGTTCCGGGGGAGGAGGGCGGGCGTGTGTCACAGTTAAGCCGAATTGGAGCACCTCTTCCGCCCGGGCACGAGCGGAGCGCGAGGCTGTCAGTTATGAATGAATAAATAAATAAAGAATGCCACCTTTCATTTCACAGGGCACACCGGACGGCGTACCAGCAGGTAAAAGTCGGAGTAATTAAATAAATACAAAAAGAATGGCTGGGGAATAAAAAAATAATACGTTTTAATAATAATTTGGTTTTTTTGTTATAAAATGAATTTCACTCTCTCTCTCCCCGTATATATATATATATATATATATATATATATATATATATATATATATTTATTATATATATTGTATATTTTTTTTAAGCATTTTTGAAGGTGCGCCGCTACTTCGCGGATTTTCAGTTTTCGCGGGTGGTCTCGGTCCCCATTAACCGCGATAACCGAGGGTTCACTGTACTCCATAAAATTTACAAAAAGCGAGGTGAAACACTCAATCAGGGCTGCTTTTTTGAACATTTCTCGAGGGCCATGGCGAGCCATTTCAAAAAAGCTGCACAACTAACGTATAAAATATTGATAAATTTGCTCGGCCTGATGTGTGTGTAAAGTTTCACGAGTTGTCGTTCATATTTAGAACCTCATAATCAGCGTTGTTTTATTGCCGAACAGTGCAATGCCACTCCCACAACTTTTCACGAAAAAGGACTAATTTCGTATTGTGACATCCTCATGGCCGAAACAGTCATCCGAGCATATATGAGGGCGACCTTGTTGAGTTGCACGGAGAAAAACATCCAAGAAAATAACTTGTATTAGCTTTTACCAGTTGGTGGCGCTACTACTACGATGAAAAATAAGTCGGTAGATGTCTTCAGGGCTGAAGTATCCTCAAATGTGTACAACTTCGAGAAGATAGGATCATCTGAGTCATGTTGCCGGAGCTTTTGTTGCCACAGAGTACAATCGGACTTTTCAGCACCGTAATAGCCACGCCTTTTGCCAAAACGTCACAAAATTCGGCAGAGAGTAAGATCATTGTCTTGAGTCTTTTCTGACTAATTTTCAGTCGGATTCGTCAAAAGGGCACCGTGCAGTACGTGAAAATTAAAATAAAAACAAATTTTTTATTCCACTTGGCGGCGCTGTGTGTATAACAAAATAATAACATTAAGATGTCTTCAGGTCGGGACGTTTTATTTACAGGTGAAGGTTTGGATTTTTAGGAGCATGTGCAGGGGAGTTATTAAGCATTCATTTATTTGTATTAGGTTCATTTTGTCTTCTTATTATTGATATTTGACTGATTCATTAAAAGCAGACAATTATGTTTTAGGTTAATTTTTTACCTGACATGTTTCGGCGAGACTTTTGCCTTCTTCAGAGTGTCGCATGATGGTGTCTTGAGACCCGTCTTTATCAGCTGATGTTCCATGAGGGTGTGACTTACCTGTCAAAAAAATGAAAAAATCAGAGCAGTAAAAGAACAAGCACAACATGAACATTACAAATCAGCAATCACTGACCACTGCAAAAGGGAAAACCACATCATGGACCGGGAGAAGGGCAGGGTCATCCGCACCGAAGAGAACAAACAACAGCGCTGGATCAGAGAGGCCATTGAGATCTGCAAGCGAGGCATAAAAACCATGAACAGAGACAAGGGAGCCTTCATCCTCTCTACCACCTGGAGCAGCATTTTGGCGGAGTGAACGGACAGCGGGGGGCGTGACTTGCCTTCATTCTTGTGACAGGTAAGTCACGCCCTCATGGAACATCAGCTGATAAAGACGGGCCACAAGACACCATCATGTGACACTCTGAAGAAGGCGAAAGACTTTCGTATTGTGACATCCTCAAGGCCTAAACACTCATCCGAGCAAATGTAAGGTAGATTTTGTTAACCTGCCCGGAGAAAAAAATCAACGAAAATAATTTGTATTTGTTTTAACCAGTTGGTGGCGCTACCACTGCGATCAAAAATAAGTTGGCAGCCGTCTTCAGGGCCTGAATATCCTCAAATGTGAAAAATTTCGAGAAGATGGATCATCTGAATCATTTTGCAGGAACTTTTGTTGCCACGGAGAATAATCAGACTCTGCGGCACCGTAATAGCCACGCCCTTCGAAGGAAAGTCACAAAAATAGGGATAGAGTAAGATCAATGTCTTGAGTCTTTTCTAGCCAATTTTCAATCAGATTCGTTAAAAGGGCACCGTGCAGTACGTCAAAATGTAAAAAATGATATTGATTGGCGCAAGGTGTATAACTGAATATAAACATATAGATGTCTTCAGGTACAGACTCTTTATGTACATGTGAAGTTTTGGATTTTTAGCAGCATGTGCAGGAGAGTTATTAAGCATTTTGTCCATTGCGGCGAAGGAAATCTTAAGTGAAAACTTTGATGCCCCGCCCCCGTCATATAGTATTTCGGAAACAAAAAATTTTAGCCCCAGTGTTTGTCCCAGGTCTTCAGATGCTACAGACAGAATTTTAAGGCAATCAGATGAAGCCTTTAGGATCAGGGTGCAAAAGAATGACCCCTGTAAACATGCAAAAAAGGGCAAAAGTCGGACTTTCAAAAATTCATAACTCACTTCTTGTTCATATTAGACGTTAAAATATCAAATTTTTCGCCATGCCCGATGAGACTGCCAAGTTTGGTGAGTTTTTGTGCATGTTTCGGGGGTCAAAAATGCGATCGAACAATCCGAAAAATAATAATAATAATAATTTCTACAAAAACAATAGGGACTTCGCAGCGGTCGCTGCTCAGGCCCTAATAATAATAATAATAATAATAATAAAAGTAATAATATTTTCTACAAAAACAATAGGGACCTCGCCGCGGTCGCTGCTCGGGCCCCAATAATAATTTCTACACAAAGTCCATTGTGGTGACCCGCCCCCTTTTAAGTAAATTCAAAATGGCCGACTTCCTGTAAAACCTAGCTCATTGCTCCAAGAGACTTTTTTGTAGGTCTTGGTCTTATACATACAGTGAACCCTCGCTACTTCGCGGTTCACCTTTCGCGGGTTCAGTGCTTCGCGGGTCTAAAAAATATTCGGGGGCATTGTAGTTTCGCCGAGCGGCACGACGGGGCGCTGGAGCGGTTAGACGGCCGGCGTGCGCCGAAGAAGAGCGTGGGCGAAGAGGAGAGTGGACGAAGAAGAGCACGTTCCCCCGGACACGATCGGTGGCGACGTTTCGCGCGGTTCGGACCGTACCAGAGCTCCGGCCAGCGTGCGTGGCAGTTAAGCCGTAGAGGAGCACCTTCCCCGGGCACGGGCGGTGCCAAGCGGCCCCTAAGTTTAACCGAATGGAAGCTCCGGAGGAGGAGGGCATGCTCGCGTCACAGTAAGCCGAAGAGGAGCACCTTCCCCGGGCACGGGCGGTTCCAAGCGGCCCCTAAGTTTAACCGAATGGAAGCTCCGGAGGAGGAGGGCATGCTCGCGTCACAGTAAGCCGAAGAGGAGCACCTTCCCCGGGCACGGGCGGTTCCAAGCGGCCCCTAAGTTTAACCGAATGGAAGCTCCGGAGGAGGAGGGCATGCTCGCGTCACAGTAAGCCGAAGAGGAGCACCTTCCCCGGGCACGGGCGGTGCCAAGCGGCCCCTAAGTTTAACCGAATGGAAGCTCCGGGGGAGGAGGACGGGCGTGTGTCACAGTTAAGCCAAATTGGAGCACCTCTTCTGCCCGGGCACGAGCGGAGCGCGAGGCTGTCAGTTATGAATGAATAAATGAATAAATAAATAAAGAATGCCACCTTTCATTTCACAGGGCACACCGGACGGCGTACCAGCAGGTAAAAGTCGGAGTAATTAAATAAATACAAAAAGAATGGCTGGGGAATAAAAAAATAATACGTTTTAATAATAATTTGGTTTTTTTGTTATAACATGAATTTCACTCTCTCTCTCCCCGTATATATATATATATATATATATATATATATATATATATATATATATATATATATATATATATTTATATATTTATTATATATATTGTATATTTTTTTTAAGCATTTTTGAAGGTGCGCCGCTACTTCGCGGATTTTCAGTTTTCGCGGGTGGTCTCGGTCCCCATTAACCGCGATAACCGAGGGTTCACTGTACTCCATAAAATTTACAAAAAGCGAGGTGAAACACTCAACCAGAGCTGCTTTTTTTTAACATTTCTCGAGGGCCATGGCGAGCCATTTCAAAAAAGCTGCACAACTAACGTATAAAATATTGATAAATTTGCTCGGCCTCATGTGTGTGTAAAGTTTCACGAGTTGTCGTTCATATTTAGAACCTCATAATCAGCGTTGTTTTATTGCCGAACAGTGCAATGCCACTCCCACAACTTTTCACGAAAAAGGACTAATTTCGTATTGTGACATCCTCATGGCCGAAACAGTCATCCGAGCATATATGAGGGCGACCTTGTTGAGTTGCACGGAGAAAAACATCCAAGAAAATAACTTGTATTAGCTTTTACCAGTTGGTGGCGCTACTACTACGATGTAAAATAAGTTGGTAGATGTCTTCAGGGCTGAAGTATCCTCAAATGTGTACAACTTCGAGAAGATAGGATCATCTGAGTCATGTTGCCGGAGCTTTTGTTGCCACAGAGTACAATCGGACTTTTCAGCACCTTAATAGCCACGCCTTTTGCAAAAACGTCACAAAATTCGGCAGAGAGTAAGATCATTGTCTTGAGTCTTTTCTGACTAATTTTCAGTCGGATTCGTCAAAAGGGCACCGTGCAGTACGTGAAAATTAAAATTAAAAAAAATTTTTGATTCCACTTGGCGGCACTGTGTGTATAACAAAATAATAACATTAAGATGTCTTCAGGTCGGGACGTTTTATTTACAGGTGAAGGTTTGGATTTTTAGGAGCATGTGCAGGGGAGTTATTAAGCATTCATTTATTTGTATTAGGTTCATTTTGTCTTCTTATTATTGATATTTGACTGATTCATTAAAAGCAGACAATTATGTTTTAGGTTAATTTTTTACCTGACATGTTTCGGCGAGTCTTTCGCCTTCTTCAGAGTGTCGCATGATGGTGTCTTGAGACCCGTCTTTATCAGCTGATGTTCCATGAGGGTGTGACTTACCTGTCAAAAAAATGAAAAAATCAGAGCAGTAAAAGAACAAACACAACATGAACATTACAAATCAGCAATCACTGACCACTGCAAAAGGGAAAACCACATCATGGACCGGGAGAAGGGCAGGGTCATCCGCACAGAAGAGAACAAACAACAGCGCTGGATCAGAGAGGCCATTGAGATCTGCAAGCGAGGCATAAAAACCATGAACAGAGACAAGGGAGCCTTCATCCTCTCTACCACCTGGACCAGCATCTTGGCGGAGTGAACGGACAGCGGGGGGCGTGACTTGCCTTCATTCTTGTGACAGGTAAGTCACGCCCTCATGGAACATCAGCTGATAAAGACGGGTCACAAGACAGCATCATGTGACACTCTGAAGAAGGCGAAAGACTTTTGTATTGTGACATGCTCAAGGCCTAAACACTCATCCGAGCAAATATAAGGTAGATTTTGTTCACCTGCCCGGAGAAAAACATCAACGAAAATAATTTGTATTTGTTTTAACCAGTTGGTGGCGCTACCACTGCGATCAAAAATAAGTTGGCAGCCGTCTTCAGGGCCTGAATATCCTCAAATGTGAAAGATTTCCAGAAGATGGATCATCTGAATCATTTTGCAGGAACTTTTGTTGCCACGGAGAATAATCAGACTCTGCGGCACCGTAATAGCCACGCCCTTTGAAGGAAAGTCATAAAAATAGGGATAGAGTAAGATCAATGTCTTGAGTCTTTTCTAGCCAATTTTCAATCGGATTCGTTAAAAGGGCACCATGCAGTACGTCAAAATGTAAAAAATGATATTGATTGGCGCAAGGTGTATAACTGAATATAAACATATAGATGTCTTCAGGTACAGACTCTTTATGTACATGTGAAGTTTTGGATTTTTAGCAGCATGTGCAGGAGAGTTATTAAGCATTTTGTCCATTGCGGCGAAGGAAATCTTAAGTGAAAACTTTGAAGCCCCGCCCCCGTCATGTAGTATTTCGGAAACAAAAAATTTTAGCCCCAGTGTTTGTCCCAGGTCTTCAGATGCTACAGACAGAATTTTAAGGCAATCAGATGAAGCCTTTAGGATCAGGGTGCAAAAGAATGACCCCTGTAAACATGCAAAAAAGGGCAAAAGTCGGACTTTCAAAAATTCATAACTCACTTCCTGTTCATATTAGACGTTAAAATATCAAATTTTTCGCCATGCCCGATGAGACTGCCAAGTTTGGTGAGTTTTTGTGCATGTTTCGGGGGTCAAAAATGCGATCGAACAATCGGAAAAATAATAATAATAATAATTTCTACAAAAACAATAGGGACTTCGCAGCGGTCGCTGCTCAGGCCCTAATAATAATAATAATAATAATAATAAAAGTAATAATGTTTTCTACAAAAACAATAGGGACCTCGCCGCGGTCGCTGCTCGGGCCCCAATAATAATTTCTACACAAAGTCCATTGTGGTGACCCGCCCCCTTTTAAGTAAATTCAAAATGGCCGACTTCCTGTAAAACCTAGCTCATTGCTCCAAGAGACTTTTTTGTAGGTCTTGGTCTTATACATACAGTGAACCCTCGCTACTTCGCGGTTCACCTTTCGCGGGTTCAGTGCTTCGCGGGTCTAAAAAATATTCGGGGGCATTGTAGTTTCGCCGAGCGGCACGACGGGGCGCTGGAGCGGTTAGACGGCCGGCGTGCGCCGAAGAAGAGCGTGGGCGAAGAGGAGAGTGGACGAAGAAGAGCACGTTCCCCCGGACACGATCGGTGGCGACGTTTCGCGCGGTTCGGACCGTACCAGAGCTCCGGCCGGCGTGCGTGGCAGTGAAGCCGTAGAGGAGCACCTTCCCCGGGCACGGGCGGTTCCAAGCGGCCCCTAAGTTTAACCGAATGGAAGCTCCGGAGGAGGAGGGCATGCTCGCGTCACAGTAAGCCGAAGAGGAGCACCTTCCCCGGGCACGGGCGGTGCCAAGCGGCCCCTAAGTTTAACCGAATGGAAGCTCCGGGGGAGGAGGGCGGGCGTGTGTCACAGTTAAGCCAAATTGGAGCACCTCTTCTGCCCGGGCACGAGCGGAGCGCGAGGCTGTCAGTTATGAATGAATAAATGAATAAATAAATAAAGAAAGCCACCTTTCATTTCACAGGGCACACCGGACGGCGTACCAGCAGGTAAAAGTCGGAGTAATTAAATAAATACTAAAAGAATGGCTGGGGAATAAAAAAATAATACGTTTTAATAATAATTTGTTTTTTTTGTTATAACATGAATTTCACTCTCTCTCTCCCCGTATATATATATATATATATATATATATATATATATATATATATTTATTATATATATTGTATATTTTTTTTAAGCATTTTTGAAGGTGCGCCGCTACTTCGCGGATTTTCAGTTTTCGCGGGTGGTCTCGGTCCCCATTAACCGCGATAACCGAGGGTTCACTGTACTCCATAAAATTTACAAAAAGCGAGGTGAAACACTCAACCAGAGCTGCTTTTTTTAACATTTCTCGAGGGCCATGGCGAGCCATTTCAAAAAAGCTGCACAACTAACGTATAAAATATTGATAAATTTGCTCGGCCTGATGTGTGTGTAAAGTTTTACGAGTTGTCGTTCATATTTAGAACCTCATAATCAGCTTTGTTTTATTGCCGAACAGTGCAATGCCACTCCCACAACTTTTCACGAAAAAGGACGAATTTCGTATTGTGACATCCTCATGGCCGAAACAGTCATCCGAGCATATATGAGGGCGACCTTGTTGAGTTGCACGGAGAAAAACATCCAAGAAAATAACTTGTATTAGCTTTTACCAGTTGGTGGCGCTACTACTACGATGTAAAATAAGTTGGTAGATGTCTTCAGGGCTGAAGTATCCTCAAATGTGTACAACTTCGAGAAGATAAGATCATCTGAGTCATGTTGCCGGAGCTTTTGTTGCCACAGAGTACAATCGGACTTTTCAGCACCTTAATAGCCACGCCTTTTGCCAAAACGCCACAAAATTCGGCAGAGAGTAAGATCATTGTCTTGAGTCTTTTCTGACTAATTTTCAGTCGGATTCGTCAAAAGGGCACCGTGCAGTACGTGAAAATTAAAATAAAAACAAATTTTTGATTCCACTTGGCGGCACTGTGTGTATAACAAAACAATAACATTACGATGTCTTCAGGTCGGGACGTTTTATTTACAGGTGAAGGTTTGGATTTTTAGGAGCATGTGCAGGGGAGTTATTAAGCATTCATTTATTTGTATTAGGTTCATTTTGTCTTCTTATTATTGATATTTGACTGATTCATTAAAAGCAGACAATTATGTTTTAGGTTAATTTTTTACCTGACATGTTTCGGCGAGTCTTTCGCCTTCTTCAGAGTGTCGCATGATGGTGTCTTGAGCTGATGTTCCATGAGGGTGTGACTTACCTGTCAAAAAAATGAAAAAAATCAGAGCAGTAAAAGAACAAGCACAACATGAACATTACAAATCAGCAATCACTGACCACTGCAAAAGGGAAAACCACATCATGGACCGGGAGAAGGGCAGGGTCATCCGCACAGAAGAGAACAAACAACAGCGCTGGATCAGAGAGGCCAATGAGATCTGCAAGCGAGGCATAAAAACCATGAACAGAGACAAGGGAGCCTTCATCCTCTCTACCACCTGGACCAGCATCTTGGCGGAGTGAACGGACAGCGGGGGGCGTGACTTGCCTTCATTCTTGTGACAGGTAAGTCACGCCCTCATGGAACATCAGCTGATAAAGACGGGTCACAAGACAGCATCATGTGACACTCTGAAGAAGGCGAAAGACTTTCGTATTGTGACATGCTCAAGGCCTAAACACTCATCCGAGCAAATATAAGGTAGATTTTGTTCACCTGCCCGGAGAAAAACATCAACGAAAATAATTTGTATTTGTTTTAACCAGTTGGTGGCGCTACCACTGCGATCAAAAATAAGTTGGCAGCCGTCTTCAGGGCCTGAATATCCTCAAATGTGAAAAATTTCGAGAAGATGGATCATCTGAATCATTTTGCAGGAACTTTTGTTGCCACGGAGAATAATCAGACTCTGCGGCACCGTAATAGCCACGCCCTTCGAAGGAAAGTCACAAAAATAGGGATAGAGTAAGATCAATGTCTTGAGTCTTTTCTAGCCAATTTTCAATCAGATTCGTTAAAAGGGCACCGTGCAGTACGTCAAAATGTAAAAAATGATATTGATTGGCGCAAGGTGTATAACTGAATATAAACATATAGATGTCTTCAGGTACAGACTTTTTATGTACATGTGAAGTTTTGGATTTTTAGCAGCATGTGCAGGAGAGTTATTAAGCATTTTGTCCATTGCGGCGAAGGAAATCTTAAGTGAAAACTTTGAAGCCCCGCCCCCGTCATATAGTATTTCGGAAACAAAAAATTTTAGCCCCAGTGTTTGTCCCAGGTCTTCAGATGCTACAGACAGAATTTTAAGGCAATCAGATGAAGCCTTTAGGATCAGGGTGCAAAAGAATGACCCCTGTAAACATGCAAAAAAGGGCAAAAGTCGGACTTTCAAAAATTCATAACTCACTTCCTGTTCATATTAGACGTTAAAATATCAAATTTTTCGCCATGCCCGATGAGACTGCCAAGTTTGGTGAGTTTTTGTGCATGTTTCGGGGGTCAAAAATGCGATCGAACAATCGGAAAAATAATAATAATAATAATTTCTACAAAAACAATAGGGACTTTGCAGCGGTCGCTGCTCAGGCCCTAATAATAATAATAATAATATTAATAATAATAAAAGTAATAATATTTTCTACAAAAACAATAGGGACCTCGCAGCCGTCGCAGCTCGGGCCCTAATAACAATTTCTAGAAAAACAATAGGGACCTCGCAGCGGTCACTGCTCGGGCCCTAATAATAATAATAATAAAAATAATAATAATTTCCACAAAAACAATGGGGACCTCGTAGCGGTCGCTGCTCAGGCCCCAATAATAATTTCTACACAAAGTCCATTGTGGTGACCCGCTCCCTTTTAAGTAAATTCAAAATGGCCGACTTCCTGTAAAACCTAGCTCATTGCTCCAAGAGACTTTTTTGTAGGTCTTGGTCTTATACATACAGTGAACCCTCGCTACTTCGCGGTTCACCTTTCGCGGGTTCAGTGCTTCGCGGGTCTAAAAAATATTCGGGGGCATTGTAGTTTCGCCGAGCGGCACGACGGGACGCTGGAGCGGTTAGACGGCCGGCGTGCGCCGAAGAAGAGCGTGGGCGAAGAGGAGAGTGGACGAAGAAGAGCACGTTCTCCCGGACACGATCGGTGGCGACGTTTCGCGCGGTTCGGACCGTACCAGAGCTCCGGCCGGCGTGCGTGGCAGTTAAGCCGTAGAGGAGCACCTTCCCCGGGCACGGGCGGTGCCAAGCGGCCCCTAAGTTTAACCGAATGGAAGCTCCGGAGGAGGAGGGCATGCTCGCGTCACAGTAAGCCGAAGAGGAGCACCTTCCCCGGGCACGGGCGGTTCCAAGCGGCCCCTAAGTTTAACTGAATGGAAGCTCCGGAGGAGGAGGGCATGCTCGCGTCACAGTAAGCCGAAGAGGAGCACCTTCCCCGGGCACGGGCGGTGCCAAGCGGCCCCTAAGTTTAACTGAATGGAAGTTCCGGGGGAGGAGGGCGGGCGTGTGTCACAGTTAAGCCGAATTGGAGCACCTCTTCCGCCCGGGCACGAGCGGAGCGCGAGGCTGTCAGTTATGAATGAATAAATGAATAAATAAATAAAGAATGCCACCTTTCATTTCACAGGGCACACCGGACGGCGTACCAGCAGGTAAAAGTCGGAGTAATTAAATAAATACAAAAAGAATGGCTGGGGAATAAAAAAATAATACGTTTTAATAATAATTTGGTTTTTTTGTTATAAAATGAATTTCACTCTCTCTCTCCCCGTATATATATATATATATATATATATATATATATATATATATATATATATATATATTATGATATATATTTATGATATATATTGTATATTTTTTTTAAGCATTTTTGAAGGTGCGCCGCTACTTCGCGGATTTTCAGTTTTCGCGGGTGGTCTCGGTCCCCATTAACCGCGATAACCGAGGGTTCATTGTACTCCATAAAATTTACAAAAAGCGAGGTGAAACACTCAACCAGAGCTGCTTTTTTTTAACATTTCTCGAGGGCCATGGCGAGCCATTTCAAAAAAGCTGCACAACTAACTTATAAAATATTGATGAATTTGCTCGGCCTGATGTGTGTGTAAAGTTTTACGAGTTGTCGTTCATATTTAGAACCTCATAATCAGCTTTGTTTTATTGCCGAACAGTGCAATGCCACTCCCACAACTTTTCACGAAAAATCACGAATTTCGTATTGTGACATCCTCATGGCCGAAACAGTCATCCGAGCATATATGAGGGCGACCTTGTTGAGTTGCACGGAGAAAAACATCCAAGAAAATAACTTGTATTAGCTTTTACCAGTTGGTGGCGCTACTACTACGATGTAAAATAAGTTGGTAGATGTCTTCAGGGCTGAAGTATCCTCAAATGTGTACAACTTCGAGAAGATAGGATCATCTGAGTCATGTTGCCGGAGCTTTTGTTGCCACAAAGTACAATCGGACTTTTCAGCACCTTAATAGCCACGCCTTTTGCCAAAACGTCACAAAATTCGGCAGAGAGTAAGATCATTGTCTTGAGTCTTTTCTGACTAATTTTCAGTCGGATTCGTCAAAAGGGCACCGTGCAGTACGTGAAAATTAAAATAAAAACAAATTTTTGATTCCACATGGCGGCACTGTGTGTATAACAAAATAATAACATTAAGATGTCTTCAGGTCGGGACGTTTTATTTACAGGTGAAGGTTTGGATTTTTAGGAGCATGTGCAGGGGAGTTATTAAGCATTCATTTATTTGTATTAGGTTCATTTTGTCTTCTTATTATTGATATTTGACTGATTCATTAAAAGCAGACAATTATGTTTTAGGTTAATTTTTTACCTGACATGTTTCGGCGAGTCTTTCGCCTTCTTCAGAGTGTCGCATGATGGTGTCTTGAGACCCGTCTTTATCAGCTGATGTTCCATGAGGGTGTGACTTACCTGTCAAAAAAATGAAAAATCAGAGCAGTAAAAGAACAAGCACAACATGAACATTACAAATCAGCAATCACTGACCACTGCAAAAGGGAAAACCACATCATGGACCGGGAGAAGGGCAGGGTCATCCGCACCGAAGAGAACAAACAACAGCGCTGGATCAGAGAGGCCATTGAGATCTGCAAGCGAGGCATAAAAACCATGAACAGAGACAAGGGAGCCTTCATCCTCTCTACCACCTGGAGCAGCATTTTGGCGGAGTGAACGGACAGCGGGGGGCGTGACTTGCCTTCATTCTTGTGACAGGTAAGTCACGCCCTCATGGAACATCAGCTGATAAAGACGGGCCACAAGACACCATCATGTGACACTCTGAAGAAGGCGAAAGACTTTCGTATTGTGACATCCTCAAGGCCTAAACACTCATCCGAGCAAATGTAAGGTAGATTTTGTTAACCTGCCCGGAGAAAAAAATCAACGAAAATAATTTGTATTTGTTTTAACCAGTTGGTGGCGCTACCACTGCGATCAAAAATAAGTTGGCAGCCGTCTTCAGGGCCTGAATATCCTCAAATGTGAAAAATTTCGAGAAGATGGATCATCTGAATCATTTTGCAGGAACTTTTGTTGCCACGGAGAATAATCAGACTCTGCGGCACCGTAATAGCCACGCCCTTCGAAGGAAAGTCACAAAAATAGGGATAGAGTAAGATCAATGTCTTGAGTCTTTTCTAGCCAATTTTCAATCAGATTCGTTAAAAGGGCACCGTGCAGTACGTCAAAATGTAAAAAATGATATTGATTGGCGCAAGGTGTATAACTGAATATAAACATATAGATGTCTTCAGGTACAGACTCTTTATGTACATGTGAAGTTTTGGATTTTTAGCAGCATGTGCAGGAGAGTTATTAAGCATTTTGTCCATTGCGGCGAAGGAAATCTTAAGTGAAAACTTTGATGCCCCGCCCCCGTCATATAGTATTTCGGAAACAAAAAATTTTAGCCCCAGTGTTTGTGCCAGGTCTTCAGATGCTACAGACAGAATTTTAAGGCAATCAGATGAAGCCTTTAGGAACAGGGTGCAAAAGAATGACCCCTGTAAACATGCAAAAAAGGGCAAAAGTCGGACTTTCAAAAATTCATAACTCACTTCCTGTTCATATTAGACGTTAAAATATCAAATTTTTCGCCATGCCCGATGAGACTGCCAAGTTTGGTGAGTTTTTGTGCATGTTTCGGGGGTCAAAAATGCGATCGAACAATCGGAAAAATAATAATAATAATAATTTCTACAAAAACAATAGGGACTTCGCAGCGGTCGCTGCTCAGGCCCTAATAATAATAATAATAATAACAATAAAAGTAATAATGTTTTCTACAAAAACAATAGGGACCTCGCCGCGGTCGCTGCTCGGGCCCCAATAATAATTTCTACACAAAGTCCATTGTGGTGACCCGCCCCCTTTTAAGTAAATTCAAAATGGCCGACTTCCTGTAAAACCTAGCTCATTGCTCCAAGAGACTTTTTTGTAGGTCTTGGTCTTATACATACAGTGAACCCTCGCTACTTCGCGGTTCACCTTTCGCGGGTTCAGTGCTTCGCGGGTCTAAAAAATATTCGGGGGCATTGTAGTTTCGCCGAGCGGCACGACGGGGCGCTGGAGCGGTTAGACGGCCGGCGTGCGCCGAAGAAGAGCGTGGGCGAAGAGGAGAGTGGACGAAGAAGAGCACGTTCCCCCGGACACGATCGGTGGCGACGTTTCGCGCGGTTCGGACCGTACCAGAGCTCCGGCCGGCGTGCGTGGCAGTTAAGCCGTAGAGGAGCACCTTCCCCGGGCACGGGCGGTTCCAAGCGGCCCCTAAGTTTAACCGAATGGAAGCTCCGGAGGAGGAGGGCATGCTCGCGTCACAGTAAGCCGAAGAGGAGCACCTTCCCCGGGCACGGGCGGTGCCAAGCGGCCCCTAAGTTTAACCGAATGGAAGCTCCGGGGGAGGAGGGCGGGCGTGTGTCACAGTTAAGCCAAATTGGAGCACCTCTTCTGCCCGGGCACGAGCGGAGCGCGAGGCTGTCAGTTATGAATGAATAAATGAATAAATAAATAAAGAATGCCACCTTTCATTTCACAGGGCACACCGGACGGCGTACCAGCAGGTAAAAGTCGGAGTAATTAAATAAATACTAAAAGAATGGCTGGGGAAGAAAAAAATAATACGTTTTAATAATAATTTGGTTTTTTTGTTATAAAATGAATTTCACTCTCTCTCTCCCCGTATATATATATATATATATATATATATATATATATATATATATATATATATATATATATATATATATTTATTATATATATTGTTTATTTTTTTTAAGCATTTTTGAAGGTGCGCCGCTACTTCGCGGATTTTCAGTTTTCGCGGGTGGTCTCGGTCCCCGTTAACCGCGATAACCGAGGGTTCACTGTACTCCATAAAATTTACAAAAAGCGAGGTGAAACACTCAACCAGAGCTGCTTTTTTTAACATTTCTCGAGGGCCATGGCGAGCCATTTCAAAAAAGCTGCACAACTAACGTATAAAATATTGATAAATTTGCTCGGCCTGATGTGTGTGTAAAGTTTTACGAGTTGTCGTTCATATTTAGAACCTCATAATCAGCTTTGTTTTATTGCCGAACAGTGCAATGCCACTCCCACAACTTTTCACGAAAAAGGACGAATTTCGTATTGTGACATCCTCATGGCCGAAACAGTCATCCGAGCATATATGAGGGCGACCTTGTTGAGTTGCACGGAGAAAAACATCCAAGAAAATAACTTGTATTAGCTTTTACCAGTTGGTGGCACTACTACTACGATGTAAAATAAGTTGGTAGATGTCTTCAGGGCTGAAGTATCCTCAAATGTGTACAACTTCGAGAAGATAGGATCATCTGAGTCATGTTGCCGGAGCTTTTGTTGCCACAGAGTACAATCGGACTTTTCAGCACCTTAATAGCCACGCCTTTTGCCAAAACGTCACAAAATTCGGCAGAGAGTAAGATCATTGTCTTGAGTCTTTTCTGACTAATTTTCAGTCGGATTCGTCAAAAGGGCACCGTGCAGTACGTGAAAATTAAAATAAAAACAAATTTTTGATTCCACTTGGCGGCACTGTGTGTATAACAAAATAATAACATTACGATGTCTTCAGGTCGGGACGTTTTATTTACAGGTGAAGGTTTGGATTTTTAGGAGCATGTGCAGGGGAGTTATTTAGCATTCATTTATTTGTATTAGGTTCATTTTGTCTTCTTATTATTGATATTTGACTGATTCATTAAAAGCAGACAATTATGTTTTAGGTTAATTTTTTACCTGACATGTTTCGGCGAGTCTTTCGCCTTCTTCAGAGTGTCGCATGATGGTGTCTTGAGCTGATGTTCCATGAGGGTGTGACTTACCTGTCAAAAAAATGAAAAAAATCAGAGCAGTAAAAGAACAAGCACAACATGAACATTACAAATCAGCAATCACTGACCACTGCAAAAGGGAAAACCACATCATGGACCGGGAGAAGGGCAGGGTCATCCGCACAGAAGAGAACAAACAACAGCGCTGGATCAGAGAGGCCATTGAGATCTGCAAGCGAGGCATAAAAACCATGAACAGAGACAAGGGAGCCTTCATCCTCTCTACCACCTGGACCAGCATCTTGGCGGAGTGAACGGACAGCGGGGGGCGTGACTTGCCTTCATTCTTGTGACAGGTAAGTCACGCCCTCATGGAACATCAGCTGATAAAGACGGGTCACAAGACAGCATCATGTGACACTCTGAAGAAGGCGAAAGACTTTCGTATTGTGACATGCTCAAGGCCTAAACACTCATCCGAGCAAATATAAGGTAGATTTTGTTCACCTGCCCGGAGAAAAACATCAACGAAAATAATTTGTATTTGTTTTAACCAGTTGGTGGCGCTACCACTGCGATCAAAAATAAGTTGGCAGCCGTCTTCAGGGCCTGAATATCCTCAAATGTGAAAAATTTCGAGAAGATGGATCATCTGAATCATTTTGCAGGAACTTTTGTTGCCACGGAGAATAATCAGACTCTGCGGCACCGTAATAGCCACGCCCTTCGAAGGAAAGTCACAAAAACAGGGATAGAGTAAGATCAATGTCTTGAGTCTTTTCTAGCCAATTTTCAATCAGATTCGTTAAAAGGGCACCGTGCAGTACGTCAAAATGTAAAAAATGATATTGATTGGCGCAAGGTGTATAACTGAATATAAACATATAGATGTCTTCAGGTACAGACTTTTTATGTACATGTGAAGTTTTGGATTTTTAGCAGCATGTGCAGGAGAGTTATTAAGCATTTTGTCCATTGCGGCGAAGGAAATCTTAAGTGAAAACTTTGAAGCCCCGCCCCCGTCATATAGTATTTCGGAAACAAAAAATTTTAGCCCCAGTGTTTGTCCCAGGTCTTCAGATGCTACAGACAGAATTTTAAGGCAATCAGATGAAGCCTTTAGGATCAGGGTGCAAAAGAATGACCCCTGTAAACATGCAAAAAAGGGCAAAAGTCGGACTTTCAAAAATTCATAACTCACTTCCTGTTCATATTAGACGTTAAAATATCAAATTTTTCGCCATGCCCGATGAGACTGCCAAGTTTGGTGAGTTTTTGTGCATGTTTCGGGGGTCAAAAATGCGATCGAACAATCGGAAAAATAATAATAATAATAATTTCTACAAAAACAATAGGGACTTCGCAGCGGTCGCTGCTCAGGCCCTAATAATAATAATAATAATATTAATAATAATAAAAGTAATAATATTTTCTACAAAAACAATAGGGACCTCGCAGCCGTCGCAGCTCGGGCCCTAATAACAATTTCTAGAAAAACAATAGGGACCTCGCAGCGGTCACTGCTCGGGCCCTAATAATAATAATAATAAAAATAATAATAATTTCCACAAAAACAATGGGGACCTCGTAGCGGTCGCTGCTCAGGCCCTAATAATAATTTCTACAAAAACAATAGGGACCTCGCCGCCGTCGCTGCTCGGGCCCCAATAATAATTTCTACACAAAGTCCATTGTGGTGACCCGCCCCCTTTTAAGTAAATTCAAAATGGCCGACTTCCTGTAAAACCTAGCTCATTGCTCCAAGAGACTTTTTTGTAGGTCTTGGTCTTATACATACAGTGAACCCTCGCTACTTCGCGGTTCACCTTTCGCGGGTTCAGTGCTTCGCGGGTCTAAAAAATATTCGGGGGCATTGTAGTTTCGCCGAGCGGCACGACGGGGCGCTGGAGCGGTTAGACGGCCGGCGTGCGCCGAAGAAGAGCGTGGGCGAAGAGGAGAGTGGACGAAGAAGAGCACGTTCTCCCGGACACGATCGGTGGCGACGTTTCGCGCGGTTCGGACCGTACCAGAGCTCCGGCCGGCGTGCGTGGCAGTTAAGCCGTAGAGGAGCACCTTCCCCGGGCACGGGCGGTGCCAAGCGGCCCCTAAGTTTAACCAAATGGAAGCTCCGGAGGAGGAGGGCATGCTCGCGTCACAGTAAGCCGAAGAGGAGCACCTTCCCCGGGCACGGGCGGTTCCAAGCGGCCCCTAAGTTTAACCGAATGGAAGCTCCGGAGGAGGAGGGCATGCTCGCGTCACAGTAAGCCGAAGAGGAGCACCTTCCCCGGGCACGGGCGGTTCCAAGCGGCCCCTAAGTTTAACTGAATGGAAGCTCCGGAGGAGGAGGGCATGCTCGCGTCACAGTAAGCCGAAGAGGAGCACCTTCCCCGGGCACGGGCGGTGCCAAGCGGCCCCTAAGTTTAACCGAATGGAAGTTCCGGGGGAGGAGGGCGGGCGTGTGTCACAGTTAAGCCGAATTGGAGCACCTCTTCCGCCCGGGCACGAGCGGAGCGCGAGGCTGTCAGTTATGAATGAATAAATGAATAAATAAATAAAGAATGCCACCTTTCATTTCACAGGGCACACCGGACGGCGTACCAGCAGGTAAAAGTCGGAGTAATTAAATAAATACAAAAAGAATGGCTGGGGAATAAAAAAATAATACGTTTTAATAATAATTTGGTTTTTTTGTTATAAAATGAATTTCACTCTCTCTCTCCCCGTATATATATATATATATATATATATATATATATATATATATATATATATTTATTATATATATTGTATATTTTTTTTAAGCATTTTTGAAGGTGCGCCGCTACTTCGCGGATTTTCAGTTTTCGCGGGTGGTCTCGGTCCCCATTAACCGCGATAACCGAGGGTTCACTGTACTCCATAAAATTTACAAAAAGCGAGGTGAAACACTCAATCAGGGCTGCTTTTTTGAACATTTCTCGAGGGCCATGGCGAGCCATTTCAAAAAAGCTGCACAACTAACGTATAAAATATTGATAAATTTGCTCGGCCTGATGTGTGTGTAAAGTTTCACGAGTTGTCGTTCATATTTAGAACCTCATAATCAGCGTTGTTTTATTGCCGAACAGTGCAATGCCACTCCCACAACTTTTCACGAAAAAGGACTAATTTCGTATTGTGACATCCTCATGGCCGAAACAGTCATCCGAGCATATATGAGGGCGACCTTGTTGAGTTGCACGGAGAAAAACATCCAAGAAAATAACTTGTATTAGCTTTTACCAGTTGGTGGCGCTACTACTACGATGAAAAATAAGTCGGTAGATGTCTTCAGGGCTGAAGTATCCTCAAATGTGTACAACTTCGAGAAGATAGGATCATCTGAGTCATGTTGCCGGAGCTTTTGTTGCCACAGAGTACAATCGGACTTTTCAGCACCGTAATAGCCACGCCTTTTGCCAAAACGTCACAAAATTCGGCAGAGAGTAAGATCATTGTCTTGAGTCTTTTCTGACTAATTTTCAGTCGGATTCGTCAAAAGGGCACCGTGCAGTACGTGAAAATTAAAATAAAAACAAATTTTTGATTCCACTTGGCGGCGCTGTGTGTATAACAAAATAATAACATTAAGATGTCTTCAGGTCGGGACGTTTTATTTACAGGTGAAGGTTTGGATTTTTAGGAGCATGTGCAGGGGAGTTATTAAGCATTCATTTATTTGTATTAGGTTCATTTTGTCTTCTTATTATTGATATTTGACTGATTCATTAAAAGCAGACAATTATGTTTTAGGTTAATTTTTTACCTGACATGTTTCGGCGAGACTTTTGCCTTCTTCAGAGTGTCGCATGATGGTGTCTTGAGACCCGTCTTTATCAGCTGATGTTCCATGAGGGTGTGACTTACCTGTCAAAAAAATGAAAAAATCAGAGCAGTAAAAGAACAAGCACAACATGAACATTACAAATCAGCAATCACTGACCACTGCAAAAGGGAAAACCACATCATGGACCGGGAGAAGGGCAGGGTCATCCGCACCGAAGAGAACAAACAACAGCGCTGGATCAGAGAGGCCATTGAGATCTGCAAGCGAGGCATAAAAACCATGAACAGAGACAAGGGAGCCTTCATCCTCTCTACCACCTGGAGCAGCATTTTGGCGGAGTGAACGGACAGCGGGGGGCGTGACTTGCCTTCATTCTTGTGACAGGTAAGTCACGCCCTCATGGAACATCAGCTGATAAAGACGGGCCACAAGACACCATCATGTGACACTCTGAAGAAGGCGAAAGACTTTCGTATTGTGACATCCTCAAGGCCTAAACACTCATCCGAGCAAATGTAAGGTAGATTTTGTTAACCTGCCCGGAGAAAAAAATCAACGAAAATAATTTGTATTTGTTTTAACCAGTTGGTGGCGCTACCACTGCGATCAAAAATAAGTTGGCAGCCGTCTTCAGGGCCTGAATATCCTCAAATGTGAAAAATTTCGAGAAGATGGATCATCTGAATCATTTTGCAGGAACTTTTGTTGCCACGGAGAATAATCAGACTCTGCGGCACCGTAATAGCCACGCCCTTCGAAGGAAAGTCACAAAAATAGGGATAGAGTAAGATCAATGTCTTGAGTCTTTTCTAGCCAATTTTCAATCAGATTCGTTAAAAGGGCACCGTGCAGTACGTCAAAATGTAAAAAATGATATTGATTGGCGCAAGGTGTATAACTGAATATAAACATATAGATGTCTTCAGGTACAGACTCTTTATGTACATGTGAAGTTTTGGATTTTTAGCAGCATGTGCAGGAGAGTTATTAAGCATTTTGTCCATTGCGGCGAAGGAAATCTTAAGTGAAAACTTTGATGCCCCGCCCCCGTCATATAGTATTTCGGAAACAAAAAATTTTAGCCCCAGTGTTTGTCCCAGGTCTTCAGATGCTACAGACAGAATTTTAAGGCAATCAGATGAAGCCTTTAGGATCAGGGTGCAAAAGAATGACCCCTGTAAACATGCAAAAAAGGGCAAAAGTCGGACTTTCAAAAATTCATAACTCACTTCTTGTTCATATTAGACGTTAAAATATCAAATTTTTCGCCATGCCCGATGAGACTGCCAAGTTTGGTGAGTTTTTGTGCATGTTTCGGGGGTCAAAAATGCGATCGAACAATCCGAAAAATAATAATAATAATAATTTCTACAAAAACAATAGGGACTTCGCAGCGGTCGCTGCTCAGGCCCTAATAATAATAATAATAATAATAAAAGTAATAATATTTTCTACAAAAACAATAGGGACCTCGCCGCGGTCGCTGCTCGGGCCCCAATAATAATTTCTACACAAAGTCCATTGTGGTGACCCGCCCCCTTTTAAGTAAATTCAAAATGGCCGACTTCCTGTAAAACCTAGCTCATTGCTCCAAGAGACTTTTTTGTAGGTCTTGGTCTTATACATACAGTGAACCCTCGCTACTTCGCGGTTCACCTTTCGCGGGTTCAGTGCTTCGCGGGTCTAAAAAATATTCGGGGGCATTGTAGTTTCGCCGAGCGGCACGACGGGGCGCTGGAGCGGTTAGACGGCCGGCGTGCGCCGAAGAAGAGCGTGGGCGAAGAGGAGAGTGGACGAAGAAGAGCACGTTCCCCCGGACACGATCGGTGGCGACGTTTCGCGCGGTTCGGACCGTACCAGAGCTCCGGCCAGCGTGCGTGGCAGTTAAGCCGTAGAGGAGCACCTTCCCCGGGCACGGGCGGTGCCAAGCGGCCCCTAAGTTTAACCGAATGGAAGCTCCGGAGGAGGAGGGCATGCTCGCGTCACAGTAAGCCGAAGAGGAGCACCTTCCCCGGGCACGGGCGGTTCCAAGCGGCCCCTAAGTTTAACCGAATGGAAGCTCCGGAGGAGGAGGGCATGCTCGCGTCACAGTAAGCCGAAGAGGAGCACCTTCCCCGGGCACGGGCGGTTCCAAGCGGCCCCTAAGTTTAACCGAATGGAAGCTCCGGAGGAGGAGGGCATGCTCGCGTCACAGTAAGCCGAAGAGGAGCACCTTCCCCGGGCACGGGCGGTGCCAAGCGGCCCCTAAGTTTAACCGAATGGAAGCTCCGGGGGAGGAGGACGGGCGTGTGTCACAGTTAAGCCAAATTGGAGCACCTCTTCTGCCCGGGCACGAGCGGAGCGCGAGGCTGTCAGTTATGAATGAATAAATGAATAAATAAATAAAGAATGCCACCTTTCATTTCACAGGGCACACCGGACGGCGTACCAGCAGGTAAAAGTCGGAGTAATTAAATAAATACAAAAAGAATGGCTGGGGAATAAAAAAATAATACGTTTTAATAATAATTTGGTTTTTTTGTTATAACATGAATTTCACTCTCTCTCTCCCCGTATATATATATATATATATATATATATATATATATATATATATATATATATATATATATATATATATATATATATATATATATATATTTATATATTTATTATATATATTGTATATTTTTTTTAAGCATTTTTGAAGGTGCGCCGCTACTTCGCGGATTTTCAGTTTTCGCGGGTGGTCTCGGTCCCCATTAACCGCGATAACCGAGGGTTCACTGTACTCCATAAAATTTACAAAAAGCGAGGTGAAACACTCAACCAGAGCTGCTTTTTTTTAACATTTCTCGAGGGCCATGGCGAGCCATTTCAAAAAAGCTGCACAACTAACGTATAAAATATTGATAAATTTGCTCGGCCTCATGTGTGTGTAAAGTTTCACGAGTTGTCGTTCATATTTAGAACCTCATAATCAGCGTTGTTTTATTGCCGAACAGTGCAATGCCACTCCCACAACTTTTCACGAAAAAGGACTAATTTCGTATTGTGACATCCTCATGGCCGAAACAGTCATCCGAGCATATATGAGGGCGACCTTGTTGAGTTGCACGGAGAAAAACATCCAAGAAAATAACTTGTATTAGCTTTTACCAGTTGGTGGCGCTACTACTACGATGTAAAATAAGTTGGTAGATGTCTTCAGGGCTGAAGTATCCTCAAATGTGTACAACTTCGAGAAGATAGGATCATCTGAGTCATGTTGCCGGAGCTTTTGTTGCCACAGAGTACAATCGGACTTTTCAGCACCTTAATAGCCACGCCTTTTGCAAAAACGTCACAAAATTCGGCAGAGAGTAAGATCATTGTCTTGAGTCTTTTCTGACTAATTTTCAGTCGGATTCGTCAAAAGGGCACCGTGCAGTACGTGAAAATTAAAATTAAAAAAAATTTTTGATTCCACTTGGCGGCACTGTGTGTATAACAAAATAATAACATTAAGATGTCTTCAGGTCGGGACGTTTTATTTACAGGTGAAGGTTTGGATTTTTAGGAGCATGTGCAGGGGAGTTATTAAGCATTCATTTATTTGTATTAGGTTCATTTTGTCTTCTTATTATTGATATTTGACTGATTCATTAAAAGCAGACAATTATGTTTTAGGTTAATTTTTTACCTGACATGTTTCGGCGAGTCTTTCGCCTTCTTCAGAGTGTCGCATGATGGTGTCTTGAGACCCGTCTTTATCAGCTGATGTTCCATGAGGGTGTGACTTACCTGTCAAAAAAATGAAAAAATCAGAGCAGTAAAAGAACAAACACAACATGAACATTACAAATCAGCAATCACTGACCACTGCAAAAGGGAAAACCACATCATGGACCGGGAGAAGGGCAGGGTCATCCGCACAGAAGAGAACAAACAACAGCGCTGGATCAGAGAGGCCATTGAGATCTGCAAGCGAGGCATAAAAACCATGAACAGAGACAAGGGAGCCTTCATCCTCTCTACCACCTGGACCAGCATCTTGGCGGAGTGAACGGACAGCGGGGGGCGTGACTTGCCTTCATTCTTGTGACAGGTAAGTCACGCCCTCATGGAACATCAGCTGATAAAGACGGGTCACAAGACAGCATCATGTGACACTCTGAAGAAGGCGAAAGACTTTTGTATTGTGACATGCTCAAGGCCTAAACACTCATCCGAGCAAATATAAGGTAGATTTTGTTCACCTGCCCGGAGAAAAACATCAACGAAAATAATTTGTATTTGTTTTAACCAGTTGGTGGCGCTACCACTGCGATCAAAAATAAGTTGGCAGCCGTCTTCAGGGCCTGAATATCCTCAAATGTGAAAGATTTCCAGAAGATGGATCATCTGAATCATTTTGCAGGAACTTTTGTTGCCACGGAGAATAATCAGACTCTGCGGCACCGTAATAGCCACGCCCTTTGAAGGAAAGTCATAAAAATAGGGATAGAGTAAGATCAATGTCTTGAGTCTTTTCTAGCCAATTTTCAATCGGATTCGTTAAAAGGGCACCATGCAGTACGTCAAAATGTAAAAAATGATATTGATTGGCGCAAGGTGTATAACTGAATATAAACATATAGATGTCTTCAGGTACAGACTCTTTATGTACATGTGAAGTTTTGGATTTTTAGCAGCATGTGCAGGAGAGTTATTAAGCATTTTGTCCATTGCGGCGAAGGAAATCTTAAGTGAAAACTTTGAAGCCCCGCCCCCGTCATATAGTATTTCGGAAACAAAAAATTTTAGCCCCAGTGTTTGTCCCAGGTCTTCAGATGCTACAGACAGAATTTTAAGGCAATCAGATGAAGCCTTTAGGATCAGGGTGCAAAAGAATGACCCCTGTAAACATGCAAAAAAGGGCAAAAGTCGGACTTTCAAAAATTCATAACTCACTTCCTGTTCATATTAGACGTTAAAATATCAAATTTTTCGCCATGCCCGATGAGACTGCCAAGTTTGGTGAGTTTTTGTGCATGTTTCAGGGGTCAAAAATGCGATCGAACAATCGGAAAAATAATAATAATAATAATTTCTACAAAAACAATAGGGACCTCGCCGCGGTCGCTGCTCGGGCCCCAATAATAATTTCTACACAAAGTCCATTGTGGTGACCCGCCCCCTTTTAAGTAAATTCAAAATGGCCGACTTCCTGTAAAACCTAGCTCATTGCTCCAAGAGACTTTTTTGTAGGTCTTGGTCTTATACATACAGTGAACCCTCGCTACTTCGCGGTTCACCTTTCGCGGGTTCAGTGCTTCGCGGGTCTAAAAAATATTCGGGGGCATTGTAGTTTCGCCGAGCGGCACGACGGGGCGCTGGAGCGGTTAGACGGCCGGCGTGCGCCGAAGAAGAGCGTGGGCGAAGAGGAGAGTGGACGAAGAAGAGCACGTTCCCCCGGACACGATCGGTGGCGACGTTTCGCGCGGTTCGGACCGTACCAGAGCTCCGGCCGGCGTGCGTGGCAGTTAAGCCGTAGAGGAGCACCTTCCCCGGGCACGGGCGGTTCCAAGCGGCCCCTAAGTTTAACCGAATGGAAGCTCCGGAGGAGGAGGGCATGCTCGCGTCACAGTAAGCCGAAGAGGAGCACCTTCCCCGGGCACGGGCGGTGCCAAGCGGCCCCTAAGTTTAACCGAATGGAAGCTCCGGGGGAGGAGGGCGGGCGTGTGTCACAGTTAAGCCAAATTGGAGCACCTCTTCTACCCGGGCACGAGCGGAGCGCGAGGCTGTCAGTTATGAATGAATAAATGAATAAATAAATAAAGAATGCCACCTTTCATTTCACAGGGCAAACCGGACGGCGTACCAGCAGGTAAAAGTCGGAGTAATTAAATAAATACTAAAAGAATGGCTGGGGAATAAAAAAATAATACGTTTTAATAATAATTTGGTTTTTTTGTTATAACATGAATTTCACTCTCTCTCTCCCCGTATATATATATATATATATATATATATATATATATATATATATATATATATATATATATATATATTTATTATATATATTGTATATTTTTTTTAAGCATTTTTGAAGGTGCGCCGCTACTTCGCGGATTTTCAGTTTTCGCGGGTGGTCTCGGTCCCCATTAACCGCGATAACCGAGGGTTCACTGTACTCCATAAAATTTACAAAAAGCGAGGTGAAACACTCAACCAGAGCTGCTTTTTTTAACATTTCTCGAGGGCCATGGCGAGCCATTTCAAAAAAGCTGCACAACTAACGTATAAAATATTGATAAATTTGCTCGGCCTGATGTGTGTGTAAAGTTTTACGAGTTGTCGTTCATATTTAGAACCTCATAATCAGCTTTGTTTTATTGCCGAACAGTGCAATGCCACTCCCACAACTTTTCACGAAAAAGGACGAATTTCGTATTGTGACATCCTCATGGCCGAAACAGTCATCCGAGCATATATGAGGGCGACCTTGTTGAGTTGCACGGAGAAAAACATCCAAGAAAATAACTTGTATTAGCTTTTACCAGTTGGTGGCGCTACTACTACGATGTAAAATAAGTCGGTAGCTGTCTTCAGGGCTAAAGTATCCTCAAATGTGTACAACTTCGAGAAGATAGGATCATCTGAGTCATGTTGCCGGAGCTTTTGTTGCCACAGAGTACAATCGGACTTTTCAGCACCTTCATAGCCACGCCTTTTGCCAAAACGTCACAAAATTCGGCAGAGAGTAAGATCATTGTCTTGAGTCTTTTCTGACTAATTTTCAGTCGGATTCGTCAAAAGGGCACCGTGCAGTACGTGAAAATTAAAATAAAAACAAATTTTTGATTCCACTTGGCGGCACTGTGTGTATAACAAAATAATAACATTACGATGTCTTCAGGTCGGGACGTTTTATTTACAGGTGAAGGTTTGGATTTTTAGGAGCATCTGCAGGGGAGTTATTAAGCATTCATTTATTTGTATTAGGTTCATTTTGTCTTCTTATTATTGATATTTGACTGATTCATTAAAAGCAGACAATTATGTTTTAGGTTAATTTTTTACCTGACATGTTTCGGCGAGTCTTTCGCCTTCTTCAGAGTGTCGCATTATGGTGTCTTGAGCTGATGTTCCATGAGGGTGTGACTTACCTGTCAAAAAAATGAAAAAAATCAGAGCAGTAAAAGAACAAGCACAACATGAACATTACAAATCAGCAATCACTGACCACTGCAAAAGGGAAAACCACATCATGGACCGGGAGAAGGGCAGGGTCATCCGCACAGAAGAGAACAAACAACAGCGCTGGATCAGAGAGGCCATTGAGATCTGCAAGCGAGGCATAAAAACCATGAACAGAGAAAAGGGAGCCTTCATCCTCTCTACCACCTGGACCAGCATCTTGGCGGAGTGAACGGACAGCGGGGGGCGTGACTTGCCTTCATTCTTGTGACAGGTAAGTCACGCCCTCATGGAACATCAGCTGATAAAGACGGGTCACAAGACAGCATCATGTGACACTCTGAAGAAGGCGAAAGACTTTCGTATTGTGACATGCTCAAGGCCTAAACACTCATCCGAGCAAATATAAGGTAGATTTTGTTCACCTGCCCGGAGAAAAACATCAACGAAAATAATTTGTATTTGTTTTAACCAGTTGGTGGCGCTACCACTGCGATCAAAAATAAGTTGGCAGCCGTCTTCAGGGCCTGAATATCCTCAAATGTGAAAAATTTCGAGAAGATGGATCATCTGAATCATTTTGCAGGAACTTTTGTTGCCACAGAGAATAATCAGACTCTGCGGCACCGTAATAGCCACGCCCTTCGAAGGAAAGTCACAAAAATAGGGATAGAGTAAGATCAATGTCTTGAGTCTTTTCTAGCCAATTTTCAATCAGATTCGTTAAAAGGGCACCGTGCAGTACGTCAAAATGTAAAAAATGATATTGATTGGCGCAAGGTGTATAACTGAATATAAACATATAGATGTCTTCAGGTACAGACTTTTTATGTACATGTGAAGTTTTGGATTTTTAGCAGCATGTGCAGGAGAGTTATTAAGCATTTTGTCCATTGCGGCGAAGGAAATCTTAAGTGAAAACTTTGAAGCCCCGCCCCCGTCATATAGTATTTCGGAAACAAAAAATTTTAGCCCCAGTGTTTGTCCCAGGTCTTCAGATGCTACAGACAGAATTTTAAGGCAATCAGATGAAGCCTTTAGGATCAGGGTGCAAAAGAATGACCCCTGTAAACATGCAAAAAAGGGCAAAAGTCTGACTTTCAAAAATTCATAACTCACTTCCTGTTCATATTAGACGTTAAAATATCAAATTTTTCGCCATGCCCGATGAGACTGCCAAGTTTGGTGAGTTTTTGTGCATGTTTCGGGGGTCAAAAATGCGATCGAACAATCGGAAAAATAATAATAATAATAATTTCTACAAAAACAATAGGGACTTCGCAGCGGTCGCTGCTCAGGCCCTAATAATAATAATAATAATATTAATAATAATAAAAGTAATAATATTTTCTACAAAAACAATAGGGACCTCGCAGCCGTCGCAGCTCGGGCCCTAATAACAATTTCTAGAAAAACAATAGGGACCTCGCAGCGGTCACTGCTCGGGCCCTAATAATAATAATAATAAAAATAATAATAATTTCCACAAAAACAATGGGGACCTCGTAGCGGTCGCTGCTCAGGCCCTAATAATAATTTCTACAAAAACAATAGGGACCTCGCCGCCGTCGCTGCTCGGGCCCCAATAATAATTTCTACACAAAGTCCATTGTGGTGACCCGCCCCCTTTTAAGTAAATTCAAAATGGCCGACTTCCTGTAAAACCTAGCTCATTGCTCCAAGAGACTTTTTTGTAGGTCTTGGTCTTATACATACAGTGAACCCTCGCTACTTCGCGGTTCACCTTTCGCGGGTTCAGTGCTTCGCGGGTCTAAAAAATATTCGGGGGCATTGTAGTTTCGCCGAGCGGCACGACGGGGCGCTGGAGCGGTTAGACGGCCGGCGTGCGCCGAAGAAGAGCGTGGGCGAAGAGGAGAGTGGACGAAGAAGAGCACGTTCTCCCGGACACGATCGGTGGCGACGTTTCGCGCGGTTCGGACCGTACCAGAGCTCCGGCCGGCGTGCGTGGCAGTTAAGCCGTAGAGGAGCACCTTCCCCGGGCACGGGCGGTGCCAAGCGGCCCCTAAGTTTAACCGAATGGAAGCTCCGGAGGAGGAGGGCATGCTCGCGTCACAGTAAGCCGAAGAGGAGCACCTTCCCCGGGCACGGGCGGTTCCAAGCGGCCCCTAAGTTTAACCGAATGGAAGCTCCGGAGGAGGAGGGCATGCTCGCGTCACAGTAAGCCGAAGAGGAGCACCTTCCCCGGGCACGGGCGGTTCCAAGCGGCCCCTAAGTTTAACTGAATGGAAGCTCCGGAGGAGGAGGGCATGCTCGCGTCACAGTAAGCCGAAGAGGAGCACCTTCCCCGGGCACGGGCGGTGCCAAGCGGCCCCTAAGTTTAACCGAATGGAAGTTCCGGGGGAGGAGGGCGGGCGTGTGTCACAGTTAAGCCGAATTGGAGCACCTCTTCCGCCCGGGCACGAGCGGAGCGCGAGGCTGTCAGTTATGAATGAATAAATGAATAAATAAATAAAGAATGCCACCTTTCATTTCACAGGGCACACCGGACGGCGTACCAGCAGGTAAAAGTCGGAGTAATTAAATAAATACAAAAAGAATGGCTGGGGAATAAAAAAATAATACGTTTTAATAATAATTTGGTTTTTTTGTTATAAAATGAATTTCACTCTCTCTCTCCCCGTATATATATATATATATATATATATATATATATATATATATATATATATATATATATATTTATTATATATATTGTATATTTTTTTTAAGCATTTTTGAAGGTGCGCCGCTACTTCGCGGATTTTCAGTTTTCGCGGGTGGTCTCGGTCCCCATTAACCGCGATAACCGAGGGTTCACTGTACTCCATAAAATTTACAAAAAGCGAGGTGAAACACTCAATCAGGGCTGCTTTTTTGAACATTTCTCGAGGGCCATGGCGAGCCATTTCAAAAAAGCTGCACAACTAACGTATAAAATATTGATAAATTTGCTCGGCCTGATGTGTGTGTAAAGTTTCACGAGTTGTCGTTCATATTTAGAACCTCATAATCAGCGTTGTTTTATTGCCGAACAGTGCAATGCCACTCCCACAACTTTTCACGAAAAAGGACTAATTTCGTGTTGTGACATCCTCATGGCCGAAACAGTCATCCGAGCATATATGAGGGCGACCTTGTTGAGTTGCACGGAGAAAAACATCCAAGAAAATAACTTGTATTAGCTTTTACCAGTTGGTGGCGCTACTACTACGATGAAAAATAAGTCGGTAGATGTCTTCAGGGCTGAAGTATCCTCAAATGTGTACAACTTCGAGAAGATAGGATCATCTGAGTCATGTTGCCGGAGCTTTTGTTGCCACAGAGTACAATCGGACTTTTCAGCACCTTAATAGCCACGCCTTTTGCCAAAACGTCACAAAATTCGGCAGAGAGTAAGATCATTGTCTTGAGTCTTTTCTGACTAATTTTCAGTCGGATTCGTCAAAAGGGCACCGTGCAGTACGTGAAAATTAAAATAAAAACAAATTTTTTATTCCACTTGGCGGCGCTGTGTGTATAACAAAATAATAACATTAAGATGTCTTCAGGTCGGGACGTTTTATTTACAGGTGAAGGTTTGGATTTTTAGGAGCATGTGCAGGGGAGTTATTAAGCATTCATTTATTTGTATTAGGTTCATTTTGTCTTCTTATTATTGATATTTGACTGATTCATTAAAAGCAGACAATTATGTTTTAGGTTAATTTTTTACCTGACATGTTTCGGCGAGTCTTTTGCCTTCTTCAGAGTGTCGCATGATGGTGTCTTGAGACCCGTCTTTATCAGCTGATGTTCCATGAGGGTGTGACTTACCTGTCAAAAAAATGAAAAAATCAGAGCAGTAAAAGAACAAGCACAACATGAACATTACAAATCAGCAATCACTGACCACTGCAAAAGGGAAAACCACATCATGGACCGGGAGAAGGGCAGGGTCATCCGCACCGAAGAGAACAAACAACAGCGCTGGATCAGAGAGGCCATTGAGATCTGCAAGCGAGGCATAAAAACCATGAACAGAGACAAGGGAGCCTTCATCCTCTCTACCACCTGGAGCAGCATTTTGGCGGAGTGAACGGACAGCGGGGGGCGTGACTTGCCTTCATTCTTGTGACAGGTAAGTCACGCCCTCATGGAACATCAGCTGATAAAGACGGGCCACAAGACACCATCATGTGACACTCTGAAGAAGGCGAAAGACTTTCGTATTGTGACATCCTCAAGGCCTAAACACTCATCCGAGCAAATGTAAGGTAGATTTTGTTAACCTGCCCGGAGAAAAAAATCAACGAAAATAATTTGTATTTGTTTTAACCAGTTGGTGGCGCTACCACTGCGATCAAAAATAAGTTGGCAGCCGTCTTCAGGGCCTGAATATCCTCAAATGTGAAAAATTTCGAGAAGATGGATCATCTGAATCATTTTGCAGGAACTTTTGTTGCCACGGAGAATAATCAGACTCTGCGGCACCGTAATAGCCACGCCCTTCGAAGGAAAGTCACAAAAATAGGGATAGAGTAAGATCAATGTCTTGAGTCTTTTCTAGCCAATTTTCAATCAGATTCGTTAAAAGGGCACCGTGCAGTACGTCAAAATGTAAAAAATGATATTGATTGGCGCAAGGTGTATAAATGAATATAAATATATAGATGTCTTCAGGTACAGACTCTTTATGTACATGTGAAGTTTTGGATTTTTAGCAGCATGTGCAGGAGAGTTATTAAGCATTTTGTCCATTGCGGCGAAGGAAATCTTAAGTGAAAACTTTGATGCCTCGCCCCCGTCATATAGTATTTCGGAAACAAAAAATTTTAGCCCCAGTGTTTGTGCCAGGTCTTCAGATGCTACAGACAGAATTTTAAGGCAATCAGATGAAGCCTTTAGGATCAGGGTGCAAAAGAATGACCCCTGTAAACATGCAAAAAAGGGCAAAAGTCGGACTTTCAAAAATTCATAACTCACTTCCTGTTCATATTAGACGTTAAAATATCAAATTTTTCGCCATGCCCGATGAGACTGCCAAGTTTGGTGAGTTTTTGTGGATGTTTCGGGGGTCAAAAATGCGATCGAACAATCGGAAAAATAATAATAAAAATAATTTCTACAAAAACAATAGGGACTTCGCAGCGGTCGCTGCTCAGACCCTAATAATAATAATAATAATAATAATAAAAGTAATAATATCTTCTACAAAAACAATAGGGACCTCGCCGCGGTCGCTGCTCGGGCCCCAATAATAATTTCTACACAAAGTCCATTGTGGTGACCCGCCCCCTTTTAAGTAAATTCAAAATGGCCGACTTCCTGTAAAACCTAGCTCATTGCTCCAATAGACTTTTTTGTAGGTCTTGGTCTTATACATACAGTGAACCCTCGCTACTTCGCGGTTCACCTTTCGCGGGTTCAGTGCTTCGCGGGTCTAAAAAATATTCGGGGGCATTGTAGTTTCGCCGAGCGGCACGACGGGGCGCTGGAGCGGTTAGACGGCCGGCGTGCGCCGAAGAAGAGCGTGGGCGAAGAGGAGAGTGGACGAAGAAGAGCACGTTCCCCCGGACACGATCGGTGGCGACGTTTCGCGCGGTTCGGACCGTACCAGAGCTCCGGCCAGCGTGCGTGGCAGTTAAGCCGTAGAGGAGCACCTTCCCCGGGCACGGGCGGTGCCAAGCGGCCCCTAAGTTTAACCGAATGGAAGCTCCGGGGGAGGAGGACGGGCGTGTGTCACAGTTAAGCCAAATTGGAGCACCTCTTCTGCCCGGGCACGAGCGGAGCGCGAGGCTGTCAGTTATGAATGAATAAATGAATAAATAAATAAAGAATGCCACCTTTCATTTCACAGGGCACACCGGACGGCGTACCAGCAGGTAAAAGTCGGAGTAATTAAATAAATACAAAAAGAATGGCTGGGGAATAAAAAAATAATACGTTTTAATAATAATTTGTTTTTTTTTTTATAACATGAATTTCACTCTCTCTCTCCCCGTATATATATATATATATATATATATATATATATTTATATATTTATTATATATATTGTATATTTTTTTTAAGCATTTTTGAAGGTGCGCCGCTACTTCGCGGATTTTCAGTTTTCGCGGATGGTCTCGGTCCCCATTAACCGCGATAACAGAGAGTTCACTGTACTCCATAAAATTTACAAAAAGCGAGGTGAAACATTCAACCAGAGCTGCTTTTTTTTAACATTTCTCGAGGGCCATGGCGAGCCATTTCAAAAAAGCTGCACAACTAACGTATAAAATATTGATAAATTTGCTCGGCCTGATGTGTGTGTAAAGTTTTACGAGTTGTCGTTCATATTTAGAACCTCATAATCAGCTTTGTTTTATTGCCGAACAGTGCAATGCCACTCCCACAACTTTTCACGAAAAATCACGAATTTCGTATTGTGACATCCTCATGGCCGAAACAGTCATCCGAGCATATATGAGGGCGACCTTGTTGAGTTGCACGGAGAAAAACATCCAAGAAAATAACTTGTATTAGCTTTTACCAGTTGGTGGCGCTACTACTACGATGTAAAATAAGTTGGTAGATGTCTTCAGGGCTGAAGTATCCTCAAATGTGTACAACTTCGAGAAGATAGGATCATCTGAGTCATGTTGCCGGAGCTTTTGTTGCCACAGAGTACAATCGGACTTTTCAGCACCTTAATAGCCACGCCTTTTGCCAAAACGTCACAAAATTCGGCAGAGAGTAAGATCATTGTCTTGAGTCTTTTCTGACTAATTTTCAGTCGGATTCGTCAAAAGGGCACCGTGCAGTACGTGAAAATTAAAATAAAAACAAATTTTTGATTCCACTTGGCGGCACTGTGTGTATAACAAAATAATAACATTAAGATGTCTTCAGGTCGGGACGTTTTATTTACAGGTGAAGGTTTGGATTTTTAGGAGCATGTGCAGGGGAGTTATTAAGCATTCATTTATTTGTATTAGGTTCATTTTGTCTTCTTATTATTGATATTTGACTGATTCATTAAAAGCAGACAATTATGTTTTAGGTTAATTTTTTACCTGACATGTTTCGGCGAGTCTTTCGCCTTCTTCAGAGTGTCGCATGATGGTGTCTTGAGACCCGTCTTTATCAGCTGATGTTCCATGAGGGTGTGACTTACCTGTCAAAAAAATGAAAAAATCAGAGCAGTAAAAGAACAAGCACAACATGAACATTACAAATCAGCAATCACTGACCACTGCAAAAGGGAAAACCACATCATGGACCGGGAGAAGGGCAGGGTCATCCGCACAGAAGAGAACAAACAACAGCGCTGGATCAGAGAGGCCATTGAGATCTGCAAGCGAGGCATAAAAACCATGAACAGAGACAAGGGAGCCTTCATCCTCTCTACCACCTGGACCAGCATCTTGGCGGAGTGAACGGACAGCGGGGGGCGTGACTTGCCTTCATTCTTGTGACAGGTAAGTCACGCCCTCATGGAACATCAGCTGATAAAGACGGGTCACAAGACACCATCATGTGACACTCTGAAGAAGGCGAAAGACTTTCGTATTGTGACATGCTCAAGGCCTAAACACTCATCCGAGCAAATATAAGGTAGATTTTGTTAACCTGCTGTTAACCAGAAAAACATCAACGAAAATAATTTGTATTTGTTTTAACCAGTTGGTGGCGCTACCACTGCGATCAAAAATAAGTTGGCAGCCGTCTTCAGGGCCTGAATATCCTCAAATGTGAAAGATTTCCAGAAGATGGATCATCTGAATCATTTTGCAGGAACTTTTGTTGCCACGGAGAATAATCAGACTCTGCGGCACCGTAATAGCCACGCCCTTTGAAGGAAAGTCATAAAAATAGGGATAGAGTAAGATCAATGTCTTGAGTCTTTTCTAGCCAATTTTCAGTCGGATTCGTTAAAAGGGCACCGTGCAGTACGTCAAAATGTAAACATTTATATTGATTGGCGCAAGGTGTATAACTGAATATAAACATATAGATGTCTTCAGGTACCGACTCTTTATGTACATGTGAAGTTTTGGATTTTTAGCAGCACGTGCAGGAGAGTTATTAAGCATTTTGTCCATTGCGGCGAAGGAAATCTTAAGTGAAAACTTTGAAGCCCCGCCCCCGTCATATAGTATTTCGGAAACAAAAAATTTTAGCCCCAGTGTTTGTCCCAGGTCTTAAGATGCTCCAGACAGAACTTTAAGGCAATCAGATGAAGCCTTTAGGATCAGGGTGCAAAAGAATGACCCCTGTAAACATGCAAAAAAGGGCAAAAGTCGGACTTTCAAAAATTCATAACTCACTTCCTGTTCATATTAGACGTTAAAAAATATCAAATTTTTCGCCATGCCCGATGAGACTGCCAAGTTTGGTGAGTTTTTGTGCATGTTTCGGGGGTCAAAAATGCGATCGAACAATCGGAAAAATAATAATAATAATAATTTCTACAAAAACAATAGGGACTTCGCAGCGGTCGCTGCTCAGGCCCTAATAATAATAATAATAATAATAATAAAAGTAATAATATTTTCTACAAAAACAATAGGGACCTCGCCGCGGTCGCTGCTCGGGCCCCAATAATAATTTCTACACAAAGTCCATTGTGGAGACCCGCCCCCTTTTAAGTAAATTCAAAATGGCCGACTTCCTGTAAAACCTAGCTCATTGCTCCAAGAGACTTTTTTGTAGGTCTTGGTCTTATACATACAGTGAACCCTCGCTACTTCGAGGTTCACCTTTCGCGGGTTCAGTGCTTCGCGGGTCTAAAAAATATTCGGGGGCATTGTAGTTTCGCCGAGCGGCACGACGGGGCGCTGGAGCGGTTAGACGGCCGGCGTGCGCCGAAGAAGAGCGTGGGCGAAGAGGAGAGTGGACGAAGAAGAGCACGTTCCCCCGGACACGATCGGTGGCGACGTTTCGCGCGGTTCGGACCGTACCAGAGCTCCGGCCGGCGTGCGTGGCAGTTAAGCCGTAGAGGAGCACCTTCCCCGGGCACGGGCGGTTCCAAGCGGCCCCTGAGTTTAACCGAATGGAAGCTCCGGAGGAGGAGGGCATGCTCGCGTCACAGTAAGCCGAAGAGGAGCACCTTCCCCGGGCACGGGCGGTTCCAAGCGGCCCCTAAGTTTAACCGAATGGAAGCTCCGGAGGAGGAGGGCATGCTCGCGTCACAGTAAGCCGAAGAGGAGCACCTTCCCCGGGCACGGGCGGTGCCAAGCGGCCCCTAAGTTTAACCGAATGGAAGCTCCGGGGGAGGAGGGCGGGCGTGTGTCACAGTTAAGCCAAATTGGAGCACCTCTTCTACCCGGGCACGAGCGGAGCGCGAGGCTGTCAGTTATGAATGAATAAATGAATAAATAAATAAAGAATGCCACCTTTCATTTCACAGGGCAAACCGGACGGCGTACCAGCAGGTAAAAGTCGGAGTAATTAAATAAATACTAAAAGAATGGCTGGGGAATAAAAAAATAATACGTTTTAATAATAATTTGGTTTTTTTGTTATAACATGAATTTCACTCTCTCTCTCCCCGTATATATATATATATATATATATATATATATATATATATATATATATATATATATATATATATATATATATATTTATTATATATATTGTATATTTTTTTTAAGCATTTTTGAAGGTGCGCCGCTACTTCGCGGATTTTCAGTTTTCGCGGGTGGTCTCGGTCCCCATTAACCGCGATAACCGAGGGTTCACTGTACTCCATAAAATTTACAAAAAGCGAGGTGAAACACTCAACCAGAGCTGCTTTTTTTAACATTTCTCGAGGGCCATGGCGAGCCATTTAAAAAAAGCTGCACAACTAACGTATAAAATATTGATAAATTTGCTCGGCCTGATGTGTGTGTAAAGTTTTACGAGTTGTCGTTCATATTTAGAACCTCATAATCAGCTTTGTTTTATTGCCGAACAGTGCAATGCCACTCCCACAACTTTTCACGAAAAAGGACGAATTTCGTATTGTGACATCCTCATGGCCGAAACAGTCATCCGAGCATATATGAGGGCGACCTTGTTGAGTTGCACGGAGAAAAACATCCAAGAAAATAACTTGTATTAGCTTTTACCAGTTGGTGGCGCTACTACTACGATGTAAAATAAGTCGGTAGCTGTCTTCAGGGCTGAAGTATCCTCAAATGTGTACAACTTCGAGAAGATAGGATCATCTGAGTCATGTTGCCGGAGCTTTTGTTGCCACAGAGTACAATCGGACTTTTCAGCACCTTCATAGCCACGCCTTTTGCCAAAACGTCACAAAATTCGGCAGAGAGTAAGATCATTGTCTTGAGTCTTTTCTGACTAATTTTCAGTCGGATTCGTCAAAAGGGCACCGTGCAGTACGTGAAAATTAAAATAAAAACAAATTTTTGATTCCACTTGGCGGCACTGTGTGTATAACAAAATAATAACATTACGATGTCTTCAGGTCGGGACGTTTTATTTACAGGTGAAGGTTTGGATTTTTAGGAGCATCTGCAGGGGAGTTATTAAGCATTCATTTATTTGTATTAGGTTCATTTTGTCTTCTTATTATTGATATTTGACTGATTCATTAAAAGCAGACAATTATGTTTTAGGTTAATTTTTTACCTGACATGTTTCGGCGAGTCTTTCGCCTTCTTCAGAGTGTCGCATTATGGTGTCTTGAGCTGATGTTCCATGAGGGTGTGACTTACCTGTCAAAAAAATGAAAAAAATCAGAGCAGTAAAAGAACAAGCACAACATGAACATTACAAATCAGCAATCACTGACCACTGCAAAAGGGAAAACCACATCATGGACCGGGAGAAGGGCAGGGTCATCCGCACAGAAGAGAACAAACAACAGCGCTGGATCAGAGAGGCCATTGAGATCTGCAAGCGAGGCATAAAAACCATGAACAGAGACAAGGGAGCCTTCATCCTCTCTACCACCTGGACCAGCATCTTGGCGGAGTGAACGGACAGCGGGGGGCGTGACTTGCCTTCATTCTTGTGACAGGTAAGTCACGCCCTCATGGAACATCAGCTGATAAAGACGGGTCACAAGACAGCATCATGTGACACTCTGAAGAAGGCGAAAGACTTTCGTATTGTGACATGCTCAAGGCCTAAACACTCATCCGAGCAAATATAAGGTAGATTTTGTTCACCTGCCCGGAGAAAAACATCAACGAAAATAATTTGTATTTGTTTTAACCAGTTGGTGGCGCTACCACTGCGATCAAAAATAAGTTGGCAGCCGTCTTCAGGGCCTGAATATCCTCAAATGTGAAAAATTTCGAGAAGATGGATCATCTGAATCATTTTGCAGGAACTTTTGTTGCCACAGAGAATAATCAGACTCTGCGGCACCGTAATAGCCACGCCCTTCGAAGGAAAGTCACAAAAATAGGGATAGAGTAAGATCAATGTCTTGAGTCTTTTCTAGCCAATTTTCAATCAGATTCGTTAAAAGGGCACCGTGCAGTACGTCAAAATGTAAAAAATGATATTGATTGGCGCAAGGTGTATAACTGAATATAAACATATAGATGTCTTCAGGTACAGACTTTTTATGTACATGTGAAGTTTTGGATTTTTAGCAGCATGTGCAGGAGAGTTATTAAGCATTTTGTCCATTGCGGCGAAGGAAATCTTAAGTGAAAACTTTGAAGCCCCGCCCCCGTCATATAGTATTTCGGAAACAAAAAATTTTAGCCCCAGTGTTTGTCCCAGGTCTTCAGATGCTACAGACAGAATTTTAAGGCAATCAGATGAAGCCTTTAGGATCAGGGTGCAAAAGAATGACCCCTGTAAACATGCAAAAAAGGGCAAAAGTCGGACTTTCAAAAATTCATAACTCACTTCCTGTTCATATTAGACGTTAAAATATCAAATTTTTCGCCATGCCCGATGAGACTGCCAAGTTTGGTGAGTTTTTGTGCATGTTTCGGGGGTCAAAAATGCGATCGAACAATCGGAAAAATAATAATAATAATAATTTCTACAAAAACAATAGGGACTTCGCAGCGGTCGCTGCTCAGGCCCTAATAATAATAATAATAATATTAATAATAATAAAAGTAATAATATTTTCTACAAAAACAATAGGGACCTCGCAGCCGTCGCAGCTCGGGCCCTAATAACAATTTCTAGAAAAACAATTGGGACCTCGCAGCGGTCACTGCTCGGGCCCTAATAATAATAATAATAAAAATAATAATAATTTCCACAAAAACAATGGGGACCTCGTAGCGGTCGCTGCTCAGGCCCTAATAATAATTTCTACAAAAACAATAGGGACCTCGCCGCCGTCGCTGCTCGGGCCCCAATAATAATTTCTACACAAAGTCCATTGTGGTGACCCGCCCCCTTTTAAGTAAATTCAAAATGGCCGACTTCCTGTAAAACCTAGCTCATTGCTCCAAGAGACTTTTTTGTAGGTCTTGGTCTTATACATACAGTGAACCCTCGCTACTTCGCGGTTCACCTTTCGCGGGTTCAGTGCTTCGCGGGTCTAAAAAATATTCGGGGGCATTGTAGTTTCGCCGAGCGGCACGACGGGGCGCTGGAGCGGTTAGACGGCCGGCGTGCGCCGAAGAAGAGCGTGGGCGAAGAGGAGAGTGGACGAAGAAGAGCACGTTCTCCCGGACACGATCGGTGGCGACGTTTCGCGCGGTTCGGACCGTACCAGAGCTCCGGCCGGCGTGCGTGGCAGTTAAGCCGTAGAGGAGCACCTTCCCCGGGCACGGGCGGTGCCAAGCGGCCCCTAAGTTTAACCGAATGGAAGCTCCGGAGGAGGAGGGCATGCTCGCGTCACAGTAAGCCGAAGAGGAGCACCTTCCCCGGGCACGGGCGGTTCCAAGCGGCCCCTAAGTTTAACCGAATGGAAGCTCCGGAGGAGGAGGGCATGCTCGCGTCACAGTAAGCCGAAGAGGAGCACCTTCCCCGGGCACGGGCGGTTCCAAGCGGCCCCTAAGTTTAACTGAATGGAAGCTCCGGAGGAGGAGGGCATGCTCGCGTCACAGTAAGCCGAAGAGGAGCACCTTCCCCGGGCACGGGCGGTGCCAAGCGGCCCCTAAGTTTAACCGAATGGAAGTTCCGGGGGAGGAGGGCGGGCGTGTGTCACAGTTAAGCCGAATTGGAGCACCTCTTCCGCCCGGGCACGAGCGGAGCGCGAGGCTGTCAGTTATGAATGAATAAATGAATAAATAAATAAAGAATGCCACCTTTCATTTCACAGGGCACACCGGACGGCGTACCAGCAGGTAAAAGTCGGAGTAATTAAATAAATACAAAAAGAATGGCTGGGGAATAAAAAAATAATACGTTTTAATAATAATTTGGTTTTTTTGTTATAAAATGAATTTCACTCTCTCTCTCCCCGTATATATATATATATATATATATATATATATATTTATTATATATATTGTATATTTTTTTTAAGCATTTTTGAAGGTGCGCCGCTACTTCGCGGATTTTCAGTTTTCGCGGGTGGTCTCGGTCCCCATTAACCGCGATAACCGAGGGTTCACTGTACTCCATAAAATTTACAAAAAGCGAGGTGAAACACTCAATCAGGGCTGCTTTTTTGAACATTTCTCGAGGGCCATGGCGAGCCATTTCAAAAAAGCTGCACAACTAACGTATAAAATATTGATAAATTTGCTCGGCCTGATGTGTGTGTAAAGTTTCACGAGTTGTCGTTCATATTTAGAACCTCATAATCAGCTTTGTTTTATTGCCGAACAGTGCAATGCCACTCCCACAACTTTTCACGAAAAAGGACTAATTTCGTGTTGTGACATCCTCATGGCCGAAACAGTCATCCGAGCATATATGAGGGCGACCTTGTTGAGTTGCACGGAGAAAAACATCCAAGAAAATAACTTGTATTAGCTTTTACCAGTTGGTGGCGCTACTACTACGATGAAAAATAAGTCGGTAGATGTCTTCAGGGCTGAAGTATCCTCAAATGTGTACAACTTCGAGAAGATAGGATCATCTGAGTCATGTTGCCGGAGCTTTTGTTGCCACAGAGTACAATCGGACTTTTCAGCACCTTAATAGCCACGCCTTTTGCCAAAACGTCACAAAATTCGGCAGAGAGTAAGATCATTGTCTTGAGTCTTTTCTGACTAATTTTCAGTCGGATTCGTCAAAAGGGCACCGTGCAGTACGTGAAAATTAAAATAAAAACAAATTTTTGATTCCACTTGGCGGCGCTGTGTGTATAACAAAATAATAACATTAAGATGTCTTCAGGTCGGGACGTTTTATTTACAGGTGAAGGTTTGGATTTTTAGGAGCATGTGCAGGGGAGTTATTAAGCATTCATTTATTTGTATTAGGTTCATTTTGTCTTCTTATTATTGATATTTGACTGATTCATTAAAAGCAGACAATTATGTTTTAGGTTAATTTTTTACCTGACATGTTTCGGCGAGTCTTTTGCCTTCTTCAGAGTGTCGCATGATGGTGTCTTGAGACCCGTCTTTATCAGCTGATGTTCCATGAGGGTGTGACTTACCTGTCAAAAAAATGAAAAAATCAGAGCAGTAAAAGAACAAGCACAACATGAACATTACAAATCAGCAATCACTGACCACTGCAAAAGGGAAAACCACATCATGGACCGGGAGAAGGGCAGGGTCATCCGCACCGAAGAGAACAAACAACAGCGCTGGATCAGAGAGGCCATTGAGATCTGCAAGCGAGGCATAAAAACCATGAACAGAGACAAGGGAGCCTTCATCCTCTCTACCACCTGGAGCAGCATTTTGGCGGAGTGAACGGACAGCGGGGGGCGTGACTTGCCTTCATTCTTGTGACAGGTAAGTCACGCCCTCATGGAACATCAGCTGATAAAGACGGGCCACAAGACACCATCATGTGACACTCTGAAGAAGGCGAAAGACTTTCGTATTGTGACATCCTCAAGGCCTAAACACTCATCCGAGCAAATGTAAGGTAGATTTTGTTAACCTGCCCGGAGAAAAAAATCAACGAAAATAATTTGTATTTGTTTTAACCAGTTGGTGGCGCTACCACTGCGATCAAAAATAAGTTGGCAGCCGTCTTCAGGGCCTGAATATCCTCAAATGTGAAAAATTTCGAGAAGATGGATCATCTGAATCATTTTGCAGGAACTTTTGTTGCCACGGAGAATAATCAGACTCTGCGGCACCGTAATAGCCACGCCCTTCGAAGGAAAGTCACAAAAATAGGGATAGAGTAAGATCAATGTCTTGAGTCTTTTCTAGCCAATTTTCAATCAGATTCGTTAAAAGGGCACCGTGCAGTACGTCAAAATGTAAAAAATGATATTGATTGGCGCAAGGTGTATAAATGAATATAAATATATAGATGTCTTCAGGTACAGACTCTTTATGTACATGTGAAGTTTTGGATTTTTAGCAGCATGTGCAGGAGAGTTATTAAGCATTTTGTCCATTGCGGCGAAGGAAATCTTAAGTGAAAACTTTGATGCCTCGCCCCCGTCATATAGTATTTCGGAAACAAAAAATTTTAGCCCCAGTGTTTGTGCCAGGTCTTCAGATGCTACAGACAGAATTTTAAGGCAATCAGATGAAGCCTTTAGGATCAGGGTGCAAAAGAATGACCCCTGTAAACATGCAAAAAAGGGCAAAAGTCGGACTTTCAAAAATTCATAACTCACTTCCTGTTCATATTAGACGTTAAAATATCAAATTTTTCGCCATGCCCGATGAGACTGCCAAGTTTGGTGAGTTTTTGTGCATGTTTCGGGGGTCAAAAATGCGATCGAACAATCGGAAAAATAATAATAAAAATAATTTCTACAAAAACAATAGGGACTTCGCAGCGGTCGCTGCTCAGACCCTAATAATAATAATAATAATAATAATAAAAGTAATAATATCTTCTACAAAAACAATAGGGACCTCGCCGCGGTCGCTGCTCGGGCCCCAATAATAATTTCTACACAAAGTCCATTGTGGTGACCCGCCCCCTTTTAAGTAAATTCAAAATGGCCGACTTCCTGTAAAACCTAGCTCATTGCTCCAATAGACTTTTTTGTAGGTCTTGGTCTTATACATACAGTGAACCCTCGCTACTTCGCGGTTCACCTTTCGCGGGTTCAGTGCTTCGCGGGTCTAAAAAATATTCGGGGGCATTGTAGTTTCGCCGAGCGGCACGACGGGGCGCTGGAGCGGTTAGACGGCCGGCGTGCGCCGAAGAAGAGCGTGGGCGAAGAGGAGAGTGGACGAAGAAGAGCACGTTCCCCCGGACACGATCGGTGGCGACGTTTCGCGCGGTTCGGACCGTACCAGAGCTCCGGCCAGCGTGCGTGGCAGTTAAGCCGTAGAGGAGCACCTTCCCCGGGCACGGGCGGTGCCAAGCGGCCCCTAAGTTTAACCGAATGGAAGCTCCGGGGGAGGAGGACGGGCGTGTGTCACAGTTAAGCCAAATTGGAGCACCTCTTCTGCCCGGGCACGAGCGGAGCGCGAGGCTGTCAGTTATGAATGAATAAATGAATAAATAAATAAAGAATGCCACCTTTCATTTCACAGGGCACACCGGACGGCGTACCAGCAGGTAAAAGTCGGAGTAATTAAATAAATACAAAAAGAATGGCTGGGGAATAAAAAAATAATACGTTTTAATAATAATTTGTTTTTTTTTTTATAACATGAATTTCACTCTCTCTCTCCCCGTATATATATATATATATATATATATATATATATTTATATATTTATTATATATATTGTATATTTTTTTTAAGCATTTTTGAAGGTGCGCCGCTACTTCGCGGATTTTCAGTTTTCGCGGATGGTCTCGGTCCCCATTAACCGCGATAACAGAGAGTTCACTGTACTCCATAAAATTTACAAAAAGCGAGGTGAAACATTCAACCAGAGCTGCTTTTTTTTAACATTTCTCGAGGGCCATGGCGAGCCATTTCAAAAAAGCTGCACAACTAACGTATAAAATATTGATAAATTTGCTCGGCCTGATGTGTGTGTAAAGTTTTACGAGTTGTCGTTCATATTTAGAACCTCATAATCAGCTTTGTTTTATTGCCGAACAGTGCAATGCCACTCCCACAACTTTTCACGAAAAATCACGAATTTCGTATTGTGACATCCTCATGGCCGAAACAGTCATCCGAGCATATATGAGGGCGACCTTGTTGAGTTGCACGGAGAAAAACATCCAAGAAAATAACTTGTATTAGCTTTTACCAGTTGGTGGCGCTACTACTACGATGTAAAATAAGTTGGTAGATGTCTTCAGGGCTGAAGTATCCTCAAATGTGTACAACTTCGAGAAGATAGGATCATCTGAGTCATGTTGCCGGAGCTTTTGTTGCCACAGAGTACAATCGGACTTTTCAGCACCTTAATAGCCACGCCTTTTGCCAAAACGTCACAAAATTCGGCAGAGAGTAAGATCATTGTCTTGAGTCTTTTCTGACTAATTTTCAGTCGGATTCGTCAAAAGGGCACCGTGCAGTACGTGAAAATTAAAATAAAAACAAATTTTTGATTCCACTTGGCGGCACTGTGTGTATAACAAAATAATAACATTAAGATGTCTTCAGGTCGGGACGTTTTATTTACAGGTGAAGGTTTGGATTTTTAGGAGCATGTGCAGGGGAGTTATTAAGCATTCATTTATTTGTATTAGGTTCATTTTGTCTTCTTATTATTGATATTTGACTGATTCATTAAAAGCAGACAATTATGTTTTAGGTTAATTTTTTACCTGACATGTTTCGGCGAGTCTTTCGCCTTCTTCAGAGTGTCGCATGATGGTGTCTTGAGACCCGTCTTTATCAGCTGATGTTCCATGAGGGTGTGACTTACCTGTCAAAAAAATGAAAAAATCAGAGCAGTAAAAGAACAAGCACAACATGAACATTACAAATCAGCAATCACTGACCACTGCAAAAGGGAAAACCACATCATGGACCGGGAGAAGGGCAGGGTCATCCGCACAGAAGAGAACAAACAACAGCGCTGGATCAGAGAGGCCATTGAGATCTGCAAGCGAGGCATAAAAACCATGAACAGAGACAAGGGAGCCTTCATCCTCTCTACCACCTGGACCAGCATCTTGGCGGAGTGAACGGACAGCGGGGGGCGTGACTTGCCTTCATTCTTGTGACAGGTAAGTCACGCCCTCATGGAACATCAGCTGATAAAGACGGGTCACAAGACACCATCATGTGACACTCTGAAGAAGGCGAAAGACTTTCGTATTGTGACATGCTCAAGGCCTAAACACTCATCCGAGCAAATATAAGGTAGATTTTGTTAACCTGCCCGGAGAAAAACATCAACGAAAATAATTTGTATTTGTTTTAACCAGTTGGTGGCGCTACCACTGCGATCAAAAATAAGTTGGCAGCCGTCTTCAGGGCCTGAATATCCTCAAATGTGAAAGATTTCCAGAAGATGGATCATCTGAATCATTTTGCAGGAACTTTTGTTGCCACGGAGAATAATCAGACTCTGCGGCACCGTAATAGCCACGCCCTTTGAAGGAAAGTCATAAAAATAGGGATAGAGTAAGATCAATGTCTTGAGTCTTTTCTAGCCAATTTTCAGTCGGATTCGTTAAAAGGGCACCGTGCAGTACGTCAAAATGTAAACATTTATATTGATTGGCGCAAGGTGTATAACTGAATATAAACATATAGATGTCTTCAGGTACCGACTCTTTATGTACATGTGAAGTTTTGGATTTTTAGCAGCACGTGCAGGAGAGTTATTAAGCATTTTGTCCATTGCGGCGAAGGAAATCTTAAGTGAAAACTTTGAAGCCCCGCCCCCGTCATATAGTATTTCGGAAACAAAAAATTTTAGCCCCAGTGTTTGTCCCAGGTCTTAAGATGCTCCAGACAGAACTTTAAGGCAATCAGATGAAGCCTTTAGGATCAGGGTGCAAAAGAATGACCCCTGTAAACATGCAAAAAAGGGCAAAAGTCGGACTTTCAAAAATTCATAACTCACTTCCTGTTCATATTAGACGTTAAAAAATATCAAATTTTTCGCCATGCCCGATGAGACTGCCAAGTTTGGTGAGTTTTTGTGCATGTTTCGGGGGTCAAAAATGCGATCGAACAATCGGAAAAATAATAATAATAATAATTTCTACAAAAACAATAGGGACTTCGCAGCGGTCGCTGCTCAGACCCTAATAATAATAATAATAATAATAATAAAAGTAATAATATTTTCTACAAAAACAATAGGGACCTCGCCGCGGTCGCTGCTCGGGCCCCAATAATAATTTCTACACAAAGTCCATTGTGGAGACCCGCCCCCTTTTAAGTAAATTCAAAATGGCCGACTTCCTGTAAAACCTAGCTCATTGCTCCAAGAGACTTTTTTGTAGGTCTTGGTCTTATACATACAGTGAACCCTCGCTACTTCGAGGTTCACCTTTCGCGGGTTCAGTGCTTCGCGGGTCTAAAAAATATTCGGGGGCATTGTAGTTTCGCCGAGCGGCACGACGGGGCGCTGGAGCGGTTAGACGGCCGGCGTGCGCCGAAGAAGAGCGTGGGCGAAGAGGAGAGTGGACGAAGAAGAGCACGTTCCCCCGGACACGATCGGTGGCGACGTTTCGCGCGGTTCGGACCGTACCAGAGCTCCGGCCGGCGTGCGTGGCAGTTAAGCCGTAGAGGAGCACCTTCCCCGGGCACGGGCGGTTCCAAGCGGCCCCTGAGTTTAACCGAATGGAAGCTCCGGAGGAGGAGGGCATGCTCGCGTCACAGTAAGCCGAAGAGGAGCACCTTCCCCGGGCACGGGCGGTTCCAAGCGGCCCCTAAGTTTAACCGAATGGAAGCTCCGGGGGAGGAGGGCGGGCGTGTGTCACAGTTAAGCCGAATTGGAGCACCTCTTCCGCCCGGGCACGAGCGGAGCGCGAGGCTGTCAGTTATGAATGAATAAATGAATAAATAAATAAAGAATGCCACCTTTCATTTCACAGGGCACACCGGACGGCGTACCAGCAGGTAAAAGTCGGAGTAATTAAATAAATACAAAAAGAATGGCTGGGGAATAAAAAAATAATACGTTTTAATAATAATTTGGTTTTTTTGTTATAAAATGAATTTCACTCTCTCTCTCCCCGTATATATATATATATATATATATATATATATTTATTATATATATTGTATATTTTTTTTAAGCATTTTTGAAGGTGCGCCGCTACTTCGCGGATTTTCAGTTTTCGCGGGTGGTCTCGGTCCCCATTAACCGCGATAACCGAGGGTTCACTGTACTCCATAAAATTTACAAAAAGCGAGGTGAAACACTCAATCAGGGCTGCTTTTTTGAACATTTCTCGAGGGCCATGGCGAGCCATTTCAAAAAAGCTGCACAACTAACGTATAAAATATTGATAAATTTGCTCGGCCTGATGTGTGTGTAAAGTTTCACGAGTTGTCGTTCATATTTAGAACCTCATAATCAGCTTTGTTTTATTGCCGAACAGTGCAATGCCACTCCCACAACTTTTCACGAAAAAGGACTAATTTCGTGTTGTGACATCCTCATGGCCGAAACAGTCATCCGAGCATATATGAGGGCGACCTTGTTGAGTTGCACGGAGAAAAACATCCAAGAAAATAACTTGTATTAGCTTTTACCAGTTGGTGGCGCTACTACTACGATGAAAAATAAGTCGGTAGATGTCTTCAGGGCTGAAGTATCCTCAAATGTGTACAACTTTGAGAAGATAGGATCATCTGAGTCATGTTGCCGGAGCTTTTGTTGCCACAGAGTACAATCGGACTTTTCAGCACCTTAATAGCCACGCCTTTTGCCAAAACGTCACAAAATTCGGCAGAGAGTAAGATCATTGTCTTGAGTCTTTTCTGACTAATTTTCAGTCGGATTCGTCAAAAGGGCACCGTGCAGTACGTGAAAATTAAAATAAAAACAAATTTTTGATTCCACTTGGCGGCGCTGTGTGTATAACAAAATAATAACATTAAGATGTCTTCAGGTCGGGACGTTTTATTTACAGGTGAAGGTTTGGATTTTTAGGAGCATGTGCAGGGGAGTTATTAAGCATTCATTTATTTGTATTAGGTTCATTTTGTCTTCTTATTATTGATATTTGACTGATTCATTAAAAGCAGACAATTATGTTTTAGGTTAATTTTTTACCTGACATGTTTCGGCGAGTCTTTTGCCTTCTTCAGAGTGTCGCATGATGGTGTCTTGAGACCCGTCTTTATCAGCTGATGTTCCATGAGGGTGTGACTTACCTGTCAAAAAAATGAAAAAATCAGAGCAGTAAAAGAACAAGCACAACATGAACATTACAAATCAGCAATCACTGACCACTGCAAAAGGGAAAACCACATCATGGACCGGGAGAAGGGCAGGGTCATCCGCACCGAAGAGAACAAACAACAGCGCTGGATCAGAGAGGCCATTGAGATCTGCAAGCGAGGCATAAAAACCATGAACAGAGACAAGGGAGCCTTCATCCTCTCTACCACCTGGAGCAGCATTTTGGCGGAGTGAACGGACAGCGGGGGGCGTGACTTGCCTTCATTCTTGTGACAGGTAAGTCACGCCCTCATGGAACATCAGCTGATAAAGACGGGCCACAAGACACCATCATGTGACACTCTGAAGAAGGCGAAAGACTTTCGTATTGTGACATCCTCAAGGCCTAAACACTCATCCGAGCAAATGTAAGGTAGATTTTGTTAACCTGCCCGGAGAAAAACATCAACGAAAATAATTTGTATTTGTTTTAACCAGTTGGTGGCGCTACCACTGCGATCAAAAATAAGTTGGCAGCCGTCTTCAGGGCCTGAATATCCTCAAATGTGAAAGATTTCCAGAAGATGGATCATCTGAATCATTTTGCAGGAACTTTTGTTGCCACGGAGAATAATCAGACTCTGCGGCACCGTAATAGCCACGCCCTTTGAAGGAAAGTCATAAAAATAGGGATAGAGTAAGATCAATGTCTTGAGTCTTTTCTAGCCAATTTTCAGTCGGATTCGTTAAAAGGGCACCGTGCAGTACGTCAAAATGTAAACATTTATATTGATTGGCGCAAGGTGTATAACTGAATATAAACATATAGATGTCTTCAGGTACCGACTCTTTATGTACATGTGAAGTTTTGGATTTTTAGCAGCACGTGCAGGAGAGTTATTAAGCATTTTGTCCATTGCGGCGAAGGAAATCTTAAGTGAAAACTTTGAAGCCCCGCCCCCGTCATATAGTATTTCGGAAACAAAAAATTTTAGCCCCAGTGTTTGTCCCAGGTCTTAAGATGCTCCAGACAGAACTTTAAGGCAATCAGATGAAGCCTTTAGGATCAGGGTGCAAAAGAATGACCCCTGTAAACATGCAAAAAAGGGCAAAAGTCGGACTTTCAAAAATTCATAACTCACTTCCTGTTCATATTAGACGTTAAAAAATATCACATTTTTCGCCATGCCCGATGAGACTGCCAAGTTTGGTGAGTTTTTGTGCATGTTTCGGGGGTCAAAAATGCGATCGAACAATCGGAAAAATAATAATAATAATAATTTCTACAAAAACAATAGGGACTTCGCAGCGGTCGCTGCTCAGACCCTAATAATAATAATAATAATAATAATAAAAGTAATAATATTTTCTACAAAAACAATAGGGACCTCGCCGCGGTCGCTGCTCGGGCCCCAATAATAATTTCTACACAAAGTCCATTGTGGAGACCCGCCCCCTTTTAAGTAAATTCAAAATGGCCGACTTCCTGTAAAACCTAGCTCATTGCTCCAAGAGACTTTTTTGTAGGTCTTGGTCTTATACATACAGTGAACCCTCGCTACTTCGAGGTTCACCTTTCGCGGGTTCAGTGCTTCGCGGGTCTAAAAAATATTCGGGGGCATTGTAGTTTCGCCGAGCGGCACGACGGGGCGCTGGAGCGGTTAGACGGCCGGCGTGCGCCGAAGAAGAGCGTGGGCGAAGAGGAGAGTGGACGAAGAAGAGCACGTTCCCCCGGACACGATCGGTGGCGACGTTTCGCGCGGTTCGGACCGTACCAGAGCTCCGGCCGGCGTGCGTGGCAGTTAAGCCGTAGAGGAGCACCTTCCCCGGGCACGGGCGGTTCCAAGCGGCCCCTGAGTTTAACCGAATGGAAGCTCCGGAGGAGGAGGGCATGCTCGCGTCACAGTAAGCCGAAGAGGAGCACCTTCCCCGGGCACGGGCGGTTCCAAGCGGCCCCTAAGTTTAACCGAATGGAAGCTCCGGAGGAGGAGGGCATGCTCGCGTCACAGTAAGCCGAAGAGGAGCACCTTCCCCGGGCACGGGCGGTGCCAAGCGGCCCCTAAGTTTAACCGAATGGAAGCTCCGGGGGAGGAGGGCGGGCGTGTGTCACAGTTAAGCCGAATTGGAGCACCTCTTCTGCCGGGCACAAGCGGAGCGCGAGGCTGTCAGTTATGAATGAATAAATGAATAAATAAATAAAGAATGCCACCTTTCATTTCACAGGGCACACCGGACGGCGTACCAGCAGGTAAAAGTCGGAGTAATTAAATAAATACAAAAAGAATGGTTGGGGAATAAAAAAAATAATAAGTTTTAATAATAATTTGTTTTTTTTGTTATAACATGAATTTCACTCTCTCTCTCTCTCTCTCCCCCCGTATATATATATATATATATATATATATATATATATATATATATTTATATATTTATTATATATATTGTATATTTTTTTTAAGCATTTTTGAAGGTGCGCCGCTACTTCGCGGATTTTCAGTTTTCGCGGGTGGTCTCGGTCCCCATTAACCGCGATAACCGAGGGTTCACTGTACTCCATAAAATTTACAAAAAGCGAGGTGAAACACTCAACCAGGGCTGCTTTTTTTTAACATTTCTCGAGGGCCATGGCGAGCCATTTCAAAAAAGCTGCACAACTAACGTATAAAATATTGATAAATTTGCTCGGCCTGATGTGTGTGTAAAGTTTCACGAGTTGTCGTTCATATTTAGAACCTCATAATCAGCTTTGTTTTATTGCCGAACAGTGCAATGCCACTCCCACAACTTTTCATGAAAAAGGACGAATTTCGTATTGTGACATCCTCATGGCCGAAACAGTCATCCGAGCATATATGAGGGCGACCTTGTTGAGTTGCACGGAGAAAAACATCCAAGAAAATAACTTGTATTAGCTTTTACCAGTTGGGGGCGCTACTACTACGATGAAAAATAAGTTGGTAGATGTCTTCAGGGCTGAAGTATCCTCAAATGTGTGCAACTTCGAGAAGATAGGATCATCTGAGTCATGTTGCTGGAGCTTTTGTTGCCACAGAGTACAATCGGACTTTTCAGCACCGTAATAGCCACGCCTTTTGCAAAAACGTCACAAAATTCGGCAGAGAGTAAGATCATTGTCTTGAGTCTTTTCTGACTAATTTTCAGTCGGATTCGTCGAAAGGGCACCGTGCAGTACGTGAAAATTAAAATAAAAACAAATTTTTGATTCCACTTGGCGGCACTGTGTGTATAACAAAATAATAACATTAAGATGTCTTCAGGTCGGGACGTTTTATTTACAGGTGAAGGTTTGGATTTTTAGGAGCATGTGCAGGGGAGTTATTAAGCATTCATTTATTTGTATTAGGTTCATTTTGTCTTCTTATTATTGATATTTGACTGATTCATTAAAAGCAGACAATTATGTTTTAGGTTAATTTTTTACCTGACATGTTTCGGCGAGTCTTTCGCCTACTTCAGAGTGTCGCATGATGGTGTCTTGAGCTGATGTTCCATGAGGGTGTGACTTACCTGTCAAAAAAATGAAAAAAATCAGAGCAGTAAAAGAACAAGCACAACATGAACATTACAAATCAGCAATCACTGACCACTGCAAAAGGGAAAACCACATCATGGACCGGGAGAAGGGCAGGGTCATCCGCACAGAAGAGAACAAACAACAGCGCTGGATCAGAGAGGCCATTGAGATCTGCAAGCGAGGCATAAAAACCATGAACAGAGACAAGGGAGCCTTCATCCTCTCTACCACCTGGACCAGCATCTTGGCGGAGTGAACGGACAGCGGGGGGCGTGACTTGCCTTCATTCTTGTGACAGGTAAGTCACGCCCTCATGGAAAATCAGCTGATAAAGGCGGGTCACAAGACACCATCATGTGACACTCTGAAGAAGGCGAAAGACTTTCGTATTGTGACATGCTCAAGGCCTAAACACTCATCCGAGCAAATATAAGGTAGATTTTGTTAACATGCCCGGAGAAAAACATCAACGAAAATAATTTATATTTGTTTTAACCAGTTGGTGGCGCTACCACTGCGATCAAAAATAAGTTGGCAGCCGTCTTCAGGGCCTGAATATCCTCAAATGTGAAAAATTTCGAGAAGATGGATCATCTGAATCATTTTGCAGGAACTTTTGTTGCCACGGAGAATAATCAGACTCTGCGGCACCGTAATAGCCACGCCCTTCGAAGGAAAGTCACAAAAATAGGGATAGAGTAAGATCAATGTCTTGAGTCTTTTCTAGCCAATTTTCAATCAGATTCGTTAAAAGGGCACCGTGCAGTACGTCAAAATGTATAAAATGATATTGATTGGCGCAAGGTGTATAACTGAATATAAACATATAGATGTCTTCAGGTACAGACTCTTTATGTACATGTGAAGTTTTGGATTTTTAGCAGCATGTGCAGGAGAGTTATTAAGCATTTTGTCCATTGCGGCGAAGGAAATCTTAAGTGAAAACTTTGAAGCCCCGCCCCCGTCATATAGTATTTCGGAAACAAAAAATTTTAGCCCCAGTGTTTGTCCCAGGTCTTCAGATGCTCCAGACAGAATTTTAAGGCAATCAGATGAAGCCTTTAGGATCAGGGTGCAAAAGAATGACCCCTGTAAACATGCAAAAAAGGGCAAAAGTCGGACTTTCAAAAATTCATAACTCACTTCCTGTTCATATTAGACGTTAAAATATCAAATTTTTCGCCATGCCCGATGAGACTGCCAGGTTTGGTGAGTTTTTGTGCATGTTTCGGGGGTCAAAAATGCGATCGAACAATCGGAAAAATAATAATAATAATTTCTACAAAAACAATAGGGACTTCGCAGCGGTCGCTGCTCAGGCCCTAATAATAATAATAATAATAATAATAAAAGTAATAATATTTTCTACAAAAACAATAGGGACCTCGCCGCGGTCGCTGCTCGGGCCCCAATAATAATTTCTACACAAAGTCCATTGTGGTGACCCGCCCCCTTTTAAGTAAATTCAAAATGGCCGACTTCCTGTAAAACCTAGCTCATTGCTCCAAGAGACTTTTTTGTAGGTCTTGGTCTTATACATACAGTGAACCCTCGCTACTTCGCGGTTCACCTTTCGCAGGTTCAGTGCTTCGCGGGTCTAAAAAATATTCGGGGGCATTGTAGTTTCGCCGAGCGGCACGACGGGGCGCTGGAGCGGTTAGACGGCCGGCGTGCGCCGAAGAAGAGCGTGGGCGAAGAGGAGAGTGGACGAAGAAGAGCACGTTCCCCCGGACACGATCGGTGGCGACGTTTCGCGCGGTTCGGACCGTACCAGAGCTCCGGCCAGCGTGCGTGGCAGTTAAGCCGTAGAGGAGCACCTTCCCCGGGCACGGGCGGTGCCAAGCGGCCCCTAAGTTTAACCGAATGGAAGCTCCGGAGGAGGAGGGCATGCTCGCGTCACAGTAAGCCGAAGAGGAGCACCTTCCCCGGGCACGGGCGGTTCCAAGCGGCCCCTAAGTTTAACCGAATGGAAGCTCCGGAGGAGGAGGGCATGCTCGCGTCACAGTAAGCCGAAGAGGAGCACCTTCCCCGGGCACGGGCGGTGCCAAGCGGCCCCTAAGTTTAACCGAATGGAAGCTCCGGACGGAGGAGGACGGGCGTGTGTCACAGTTAAGCCAAATTGGAGCACCTCTTCTGCCCGGGCACGAGCGGAGCGCGAGGCTGTCAGTTATGAATGAATAAATGAATAAATAAATAAAGAATGCCACCTTTCATTTCACAGGGCACACCGGACGGCGTACCAGCAGGTAAAAGTCGGAGTAATTAAATAAATACAAAAAGAATGGCTGGGGAATAAAAAAATAATACGTTTTAATAATAATTTGTTTTTTTTGTTATAACATGAATTTCACTCTCTCTCTCCCCGTATATATATATATATATATATATATATATATATATATATATATATTTATTATATATATTGTATATTTTTTTTAAGCATTTTTGAAGGTGCGCCGCTACTTCGCGGATTTTCAGTTTTCGCGGGTGGTCTCGGTCCCCATTAACCGCGATAACCGAGGGTTCACTGTACTCCATAAAATTTACAAAAAGCGAGGTGAAACACTCAACCAGAGCTGCTTTTTTTTAACATTTCTCGAGGGCCATGGCGAGCCATTTCAAAAAAGCTGCACAACTAACGTATAAAATATTGATAAATTTGCTCGGCCTGATGTGTGTGTAAAGTTTTACGAGTTGTCGTTCATATTTAGAACCTCATAATCAGCTTTGTTTTATTGCTGAACAGTGCAATGCCACTCCCACAACTTTTCACGAAAAATCACGAATTTCGTATTGTGACATCCTCATGGCCGAAACAGTCATCCGAGCATATATGAGGGTGACCTTGTTGAGTTGCACGGAGAAAAACATCCAAGAAAATAACTTGTATTAGCTTTTACCAGTTGGTGGCGCTACTACTACGATGTAAAATAAGTTGGTAGATGTCTTCAGGGCTGAAGTATCCTCAAATGTGTACAACTTCGAGAAGATAGGATCATCTGAGTCATGTTGCCGGAGCTTTTGTTGCCACAGAGTACAATCGGACTTTTCAGCACCTTAATAGCTACGCCTTTTGCCAAAACGTCACAAAATTCGGCAGAGAGTAAGATCATTGTCTTAAGTCTTTTCTGACTAATTTTCAGTCGGATTCGTCAAAAGGGCACCATGCAGTACGTGAAAATTAAAATAAAAACAAATTTTTGATTCCACTTGGCGGCACTGTGTGTATAACAAAATAATAACATTAAGATGTCTTCAGGTCGGGACGTTTTATTTACAGGTGAAGGTTTGGATTTTTAGGAGCATGTGCAGGGGAGTTATTAAGCATTCATTTATTTGTATTAGGTTCATTTTGTCTTCTTATTATTGATATTTGACTGATTCATTAAAAGCAGACAATTATGTTTTAGGTTAATTTTTTACCTGACATGTTTCGGCGAGTCTTTCGCCTTCTTCAGAGTGTCGCATGATGGTGTCTTGAGCTGATGTTCCATGAGGGTGTGACTTACCTGTCAAAAAAATGAAAAAATCAGAGCAGTAAAAGAACAAGCACAACATGAACATTACAAATCAGCAATCACTGACCACTGCAAAAGGGAAAACCACATCATGGACCGGGAGAAGGGCAGGGTCATCCGCACAGAAGAGAACAAACAACAGCGCTGGATCAGAGAGGCCATTGAGATCTGCAAGCGAGGCATAAAAACCATGGACAGAGACAAGGGAGCCTTCATCCTCTCTACCACCTGGACCAGCATCTTGGCGGAGTGAACAGACAGCGGGGGGCGTGACTTGCCTTCATTCTTGTGACAGGTAAGTCACGCCCTCATGGAACATCAGCTGATAAAGACGGGTCACAAGACACCATCATGTGACACTCTGAAGAAGGCGAAAGACTTTCGTATTGTGACATCCTCAAGGCCTAAACACTCATCCGAGCAAATGTAAGGTAGATTTTGTTAACCTGCCCGGAGAAAAACATCAACGAAAATAATTTGTATTTGTTTTAACCAGTTGGTGGCGCTACCACTGCGATCAAAAATAAGTTGGCAGCCGTCTTCAGGGCCTGAATATCCTCAAATGTGAAAGATTTCCAGAAGATGGATCATCTGAATCATTTTGCAGGAACTTTTGTTGCCACGGAGAATAATCAGACTCTGCGGCACCGTAATAGCCACGCCCTTTGAAGGAAAGTCATAAAAATAGGGATAGAGTAAGATCAATGTCTTGAGTCTTTTCTAGCCAATTTTCAGTCGGATTCGTTAAAAGGGCACCGTGCAGTACGTCAAAATGTAAACATTTATATTGATTGGCGCAAGGTGTATAACTGAATATAAACATATAGATGTCTTCAGGTACCGACTCTTTATGTACATGTGAAGTTTTGGATTTTTAGCAGCACGTGCAGGAGAGTTATTAAGCATTTTGTCCATTGCGGCGAAGGAAATCTTAAGTGAAAACTTTGAAGCCCCGCCCCCGTCATATAGTATTTCGGAAACAAAAAATTTTAGCCCCAGTGTTTGTCCCAGGTCTTAAGATGCTCCAGACAGAACTTTAAGGCAATCAGATGAAGCCTTTAGGATCAGGGTGCAAAAGAATGACCCCTGTAAACATGCAAAAAAGGGCAAAAGTCGGACTTTCAAAAATTCATAACTCACTTCCTGTTCATATTAGACGTTAAAAAATATAAAATTTTTCGCCATGCCCGATGAGACTGCCAAGTTTGGTGAGTTTTTGTGCATGTTTCGGGGGTCAAAAATGCGATCAAACAATCGGAAAAATAATAATAATAATTTCTACAAAAACAATAGGGACTTCGCAGCGGTCGCTGCTCAGGCCCTAATAATAATAATAATAATAATAATAAAAGTAATAATATTTTCTACAAAAACAATAGGGACCTCGCCGCGGTCGCTGCTCGGGCCCCAATAATAATTTCTACACAAAGTCCATTGTGGTGACCCGCCCCCTTTTAAGTAAATTCAAAATGGCCGACTTCCTGTAAAACCTAGCTCATTGCTCCAAGAGACTTTTTTGTAGGTCTTGGTCTTATACATACAGTGAACCCTCGCTACTTCGCGGTTCACCTTTCGCAGGTTCAGTGCTTCGCGGGTCTAAAAAATATTCGGGGGCATTGTAGTTTCGCCGAGCGGCACGACGGGGCGCTGGAGCGGTTAGACGGCCGGCGTGCGCCGAAGAAGAGCGTGGGCGAAGAGGAGAGTGGACGAAGAAGAGCACGTTCCCCCGGACACGATCGGTGGCGACGTTTCACGCGGTTCGGACCGTACCAGAGCTCCGGCCAGCGTGCGTGGCAGTTAAGCCGTAGAGGAGCACCTTCCCCGGGCACGGGCGGTGCCAAGCGGCCCCTAAGTTTAACCGAATGGAAGCTCCGGAGGAGGAGGGCATGCTCGCGTCACAGTAAGCCGAAGAGGAGCACCTTCCCCGGGCACGGGCGGTTCCAAGCGGCCCCTAAGTTTAACCGAATGGAAGCTCCGGAGGAGGAGGGCATGCTCGCGTCACAGTAAGCCGAAGAGGAGCACCTTCCCCGGGCACGGGCGGTGCCAAGCGGCCCCTAAGTTTAACCGAATGGAAGCTCCGGACGGAGGAGGACGGGCGTGTGTCACAGTTAAGCCAAATTGGAGCACCTCTTCTGCCCGGGCACGAGCGGAGCGCGAGGCTGTCAGTTATGAATGAATAAATGAATAAATAAATAAAGAATGCCACCTTTCATTTCACAGGGCACACCGGACGGCGTACAAGCAGGTAAAAGTCGGAGTAATTAAATAAATACAAAAAGAATGGCTGGGGAATAAAAAAATAATACGTTTTAATAATAATTTGGTTTTTTTGTTATAACATGAATTTCACTCTCTCTCTCCCCGTATATATATATATATATATATATATATATATATATATATTTATTATATATATTGTATATTTTTTTTAAGCATTTTTGAAGGTGCGCCGCTACTTCGCGGATTTTCAGTTTTCGCGGGTGGTCTCGGTCCCCATTAACCGCGATAACCGAGGGTTCACTGTACTCCATAAAATTTACAAAAAGCGAGGTGAAACACTCAACCAGAGCTGCTTTTTTTTAACATTTCTCGAGGGCCATGGCGAGCCATTTCAAAAAAGCTGCACAACTAACGTATAAAATATTGATAAATTTGCTCGGCCTGATGTGTGTGTAAAGTTTTACGAGTTGTCGTTCATATTTAGAACCTCATAATCAGCTTTGTTTTATTGCCGAACAGTGCAATGCCACTCCCACAACTTTTCACGAAAAATCACGAATTTCGTATTGTGACATCCTCATGGCCGAAACAGTCATCCGAGCATATATGAGGGCGACCTTGTTGAGTTGCACGGAGAAAAACATCCAAGAAAATAACTTGTATTAGCTTTTACCAGTTGGTGGCGCTACTACTACGATGTAAAATAAGTTGGTAGATGTCTTCAGGGCTGAAGTATCCTCAAATGTGTACAACTTCGAGAAGATAGGATCATCTGAGTCATGTTGCCGGAGCTTTTGTTGCCACAGAGTACAATCGGACTTTTCAGCACCTTAATAGCCACGCCTTTTGCCAAAACGTCACAAAATTCGGCAGAGAGTAAGATCATTGTCTTGAGTCTTTTCTGACTAATTTTCAGTCGGATTCGTCAAAAGGGCACCGTGCAGTACGTGAAAATTAAAATAAAAACAAATTTTTGATTCCACTTGGCGGCACTGTGTGTATAACAAAATAATAACATTAAGATGTCTTCAGGTCGGGACGTTTTATTTACAGGTGAAGGTTTGGATTTTTAGGAGCATGTGCAGGGGAGTTATTAAGCATTCATTTATTTGTATTAGGTTCATTTTGTCTTCTTATTATTGATATTTGACTGATTCATTAAAAGCAGACAATTATGTTTTAGGTTAATTTTTTACCTGACATGTTTCGGCGAGTCTTTCGCCTTCTTCAGAGTGTCGCATGATGGTGTCTTGAGACCCGTCTTTATCAGCTGATGTTCCATGAGGGTGTGACTTACCTGTCAAAAAAATGAAAAATCAGAGCAGTCAAAGAACAAGCACAACATGAACATTACAAATCAGCAATCACTGACCACTGCAAAAGGGAAAACCACATCATGGACCGGGAGAAGGGCAGGGTCATCCGCACCGAAGAGAACAAACAACAGCGCTGGATCAGAGAGGCCATTGAGATCTGCAAGCGAGGCATAAAAACCATGAACAGAGACAAGGGAGCCTTCATCCTCTCTACCACCTGGAGCAGCATTTTGGCGGAGTGAACGGACAGCGGGGGGCGTGACTTGCCTTCATTCTTGTGACAGGTAAGTCACGCCCTCATGGAACATCAGCTGATAAAGACGGGCCACAAGACACCATCATGTGACACTCTGAAGAAGGCGAAAGACTTTCGTATTGTGACATCCTCAAGGCCTAAACACTCATCCGAGCAAATGTAAGGTAGATTTTGTTAACCTGCCCGGAGAAAAAAATCAACGAAAATGATTTGTATTTGTTTTAACCAGTTGGTGGCGCTACCACTGCGATCAAAAATAAGTTGGCAGCCGTCTTCAGGGCCTGAATATCCTCAAATGTGAAAAATTTCAAGAAGATGGATCATCTGAATCATTTTGCAGGAACTTTTGTTGCCACGGAGAATAATCAGACTCTGCGGCACCGTAATAGCCACGCCCTTCGAAGGAAAGTCACAAAAATAGGGATAGAGTAAGATCAATGTCTTGAGTCTTTTCTAGCCAATTTTCAATCAGATTCGTTAAAAGGGCACCGTGCAGTACGTCAAAATGTAAAAAATGATATTGATTGGCGCAAGGTGTATAACTGAATATAAACATATAGATGTCTTCAGGTACAGACTCTTTATGTACATGTGAAGTTTTGGATTTTTAGCAGCATGTGCAGGAGAGTTATTAAGCATTTTGTCCATTGCGGCGAAGGAAATCTTAAGTGAAAACTTTGATGCCTCGCCCCCGTCATATAGTATTTCGGAAACAAAAAATTTTAGCCCCAGTGTTTGTGCCAGGTCTTCAGATGCTACAGACAGAATTTTAAGGCAATCAGATGAAGCCTTTAGGATCAGGGTGCAAAAGAATGACCCCTGTAAACATGCAAAAAAGGGCAAAAGTCGGACTTTCAAAAATTCATAACTCACTTCCTGTTCATATTAGATGTTAAAATATCAAATTTTTCGCCATGCCCGATGAGACTGCCAAGTTTGGTGAGTTTTTGTGCATGTTTCGGGGGTCAAAAATGCGATCGAACAATCGGAAAAATAATAATAATAATAATTTCTACAAAAACAATAGGGACTTCGCAGCGGTCGCTGCTCAGACCCTAATAATAATAATAATAATAATAATAAAAGTAATAATATCTTCTACAAAAACAATAGGGACCTCGCCGCGGTCGCTGCTCGGGCCCCAATAATAATTTCTACACAAAGTCCATTGTGGTGACCCGCCCCCTTTTAAGTAAATTCAAAATGGCCGACTTCCTGTAAAACCTAGCTCATTGCTCCAAGAGACTTTTTTGTAGGTCTTGGTCTTATACATACAGTGAACCCTCGCTACTTCGCGGTTCACCTTTCGCGGGTTCAGTGCTTCGCGGGTCTAAAAAATATTCGGGGGCATTGTAGTTTCGCCGAGCGGCACGACGGGGCGCTGGAGCGGTTAGACGGCCGGCGTGCGCCGAAGAAGAGCGTGGGCGAAGAGGAGAGTGGACGAAGAAGAGCACGTTCCCCCGGACACGATCGGTGGCGACGTTTCACGCGGTTCGGACCGTACCAGAGCTCCGGCCAGCGTGCGTGGCAGTTAAGCCGTAGAGGAGCACCTTCCCCGGGCACGGGCGGTGCCAAGCGGCCCCTAAGTTTAACCGAATGGAAGCTCCGGAGGAGGAGGGCATGCTCGCGTCACAGTAAGCCGAAGAGGAGCACCTTCCCCGGGCACGGGCGGTTCCAAGCGGCCCCTAAGTTTAACCGAATGGAAGCTCCGGAGGAGGAGGGCATGCTCGCGTCACAGTAAGCCGAAGAGGAGCACCTTCCCCGGGCACGGGCGGTGCCAAGCGGCCCCTAAGTTTAACCGAATGGAAGCTCCGGGGGAGGAGGACGGGCGTGTGTCACAGTTAAGCCAAATTGGAGCACCTCTTCTGCCCGGGCACGAGCGGAGCGCGAGGCTGTCAGTTATGAATGAATAAATGAATAAATAAATAAAGAATGCCACCTTTCATTTCACAGGGCACACCGGACGGCGTACCAGCAGGTAAAAGTCGGAGTAATTAAATAAATACAAAAAGAATGGCTGGGGAATAAAAAAATAATACGTTTTAATAATAATTTGTTTTTTTTGTTATAACATGAATTTCACTCTCTCTCTCCCCGTATATATATATATATATATATATATATATATATATATATATATATATATATATATTTATATATTTATTATATATATTGTATATTTTTTTTAAGCATTTTTGAAGGTGCGCCGCTACTTCGCGGATTTTCAGTTTTCGCGGATGGTCTCGGTCCCCATTAACCGCGATAACAGAGAGTTCACTGTACTCCATAAAATTTACAAAAAGCGAGGTGAAACATTCAACCAGAGCTGCTTTTTTTTAACATTTCTCGAGGGCCATGGCGAGCCATTTCAAAAAAGCTGCACAACTAACGTATAAAATATTGATAAATTTGCTCGGCCTGATGTGTGTGTAAAGTTTTACGAGTTGTCGTTCATATTTAGAACCTCATAATCAGCTTTGTTTTATTGCCGAACAGTGCAATGCCACTCCCACAACTTTTCACGAAAAATCACGAATTTCGTATTGTGACATCCTCATGGCCGAAACAGTCATCCGAGCATATATGAGGGCGACCTTGTTGAGTTGCACGGAGAAAAACATCCAAGAAAATAACTTGTATTAGCTTTTACCAGTTGGTGGCGCTACTACTACGATGTAAAATAAGTTGGTAGATGTCTTCAGGGCTGAAATATCCTCAAATGTGTACAACTTCGAGAAGATAGGATCATCTGAGTCATGTTGCCGGAGCTTTTGTTGCCACAGAGTACAATCGGACTTTTCAGCACCTTAATAGCCACGCCTTTTGCCAAAACGTCACAAAATTCGGCAGAGAGTAAGATCATTGTCTTGAGTCTTTTCTGACTAATTTTCAGTCGGATTCGTCAAAAGGGCACCGTGCAGTACGTGAAAATTAAAATAAAAACAAATTTTTGATTCCACTTGGCGGCACTGTGTGTATAACAAAATAATAACATTAAGATGTCTTCAGGTCGGGACGTTTTATTTACAGGTGAAGGTTTGGATTTTTAGGAGCATGTGCAGGGGAGTTATTAAGCATTCATTTATTTGTATTAGGTTCATTTTGTCTTCTTATTATTGATATTTGACTGATTCATTAAAAGCAGACAATTATGTTTTAGGTTAATTTTTTACCTGACATGTTTCGGCGAGTCTTTCGCCTTCTTCAGAGTGTCGCATGATGGTGTCTTGAGACCCGTCTTTATCAGCTGATGTTCCATGAGGGTGTGACTTACCTGTCAAAAAAATGAAAAATCAGAGCAGTCAAAGAACAAGCACAACATGAACATTACAAATCAGCAATCACTGACCACTGCAAAAGGGAAAACCACATCATGGACCGGGAGAAGGGCAGGGTCATCCGCACCGAAGAGAACAAACAACAGCGCTGGATCAGAGAGGCCATTGAGATCTGCAAGCGAGGCATAAAAACCATGAACAGAGACAAGGGAGCCTTCATCCTCTCTACCACCTGGAGCAGCATTTTGGCGGAGTGAACGGACAGCGGGGGGCGTGACTTGCCTTCATTCTTGTGACAGGTAAGTCACGCCCTCATGGAACATCAGTTGATAAAGACGGGCCACAAGACACCATCATGTGACACTCTGAAGAAGGCGAAAGACTTTCGTATTGTGACATCCTCAAGGCCTAAACACTCATCCGAGCAAATGTAAGGTAGATTTTGTTAACCTGCCCGGAGAAAAAAATCAACGAAAATAATTTGTATTTGTTTTAACCAGTTGGTGGCGCTACCACTGCGATCAAAAATAAGTTGGCAGCCGTCTTCAGGGCCTGAATATCCTCAAATGTGAAAAATTTCGAGAAGATGGATCATCTGAATCATTTTGCAGGAACTTTTGTTGCCACGGAGAATAATCAGACTCTGCGGCACCGTAATAGCCACGCCCTTCGAAGGAAAGTCACAAAAATAGGGATAGAGTAAGATCAATGTCTTGAGTCTTTTCTAGCCAATTTTCAATCAGATTCGTTAAAAGGGCACCGTGCAGTACGTCAAAATGTAAAAAATGATATTGATTGGCGCAAGGTGTATAACTGAATATAAACATATAGATGTCTTCAGGTACAGACTCTTTATGTACATGTGAAGTTTTGGATTTTTAGCAGCATGTGCAGGAGAGTTATTAAGCATTTTGTCCATTGCGGCGAAGGAAATCTTAAGTGAAAACTTTGATGCCCCGCCCCCGTCATATAGTATTTTGGAAACAAAAAATTTTAGCCCCAGTGTTTGTGCCAGGTCTTCAGATGCTACAGACAGAATTTTAAGGCAATCAGATGAAGCCTTTAGGATCAGGGTGCAAAAGAATGACCCCTGTAAACATGCAAAAAAGGGCAAAAGTCGGACTTTCAAAAATTCATAACTCACTTCCTGTTCATATTAGACGTTAAAATATCAAATTTTTCGCCATGCCCGATGAGACTGCCAAGTTTGGTGAGTTTTTGTGCATGTTTCGGGGGTCAAAAATGCGATCGAACAATCGGAAAAATAATAATAATAATAATTTCTACAAAAACAATAGGGACTTCGCAGCGGTCGCTGCTCAGGCCCTAATAATAATAATAATAATAATAATAAAAGTAATAATATCTTCTACAAAAACAATAGGGACCTCGCCGCGGTCGCTGCTCGGGCCCCAATAATAATTTCTACACAAAGTCCATTGTGGTCACCCGCCCCCTTTTAAGTAAATTCAAAATGGCCGACTTCCTGTAAAACCTAGCTCATTGCTCCAAGAGACTTTTTTGTAGGTCTTGGTCTTATACATACAGTGAACCCTCGCTACTTCACGGTTCACCTTTCGCGGGTTCAGTGCTTCGCGGGTCTAAAAAATATTCGGGGGCATTGTAGTTTCGCCGAGCGGCACGTCGGGGCGCTGGAGCGGTTAGACGGCCGGCGTGCGCCGAAGAAGAGCGTGGGCGAAGAGGAGAGTGAACGAAGAAGAGCACGTTCCCCCGGACACGATCGGTGGCGACGTTTCGCGCGGTTCGGACCGTACCAGAGCTCCGGCCAGCGTGCGTGGCAGTTAAGCCGTAGAGGAGCACCATCCCCGGGCACGGGCGGTGCCAAGCGGCCCCTAAGTTTAACCGAATGGAAGCTCCGGAGGAGGAGGGCATGCTCGCGTCACAGTAAGCCGAAGAGGAGCACCTTCCCCGGGCACGGGCGGTTCCAAGCGGCCCCTAAGTTTAACCGAATGGAAGCTCCGGAGGAGGAGGGCATGCTCGCGTCACAGTAAGCCGAAGAGGAGCACCTTCCCCGGGCACGGGCGGTGCCAAGCGGCCCCTAAGTTTAACCGAATGGAAGCTCCGGGGGAGGAGGACGGGCGTGTGTCACAGTTAAGCCAAATTGGAGCACCTCTTCTGCCCGGGCACGAGCGGAGCGCGAGGCTGTCAGTTATGAATGAATAAATGAATAAATAAATAAAGAATGCCACCTTTCATTTCACAGGGCACACCGGACGGCGTACCAGCAGGTAAAAGTCGGAGTAATTAAATAAATACAAAAAGAATGGCTGGGGAATAAAAAAATAATACGTTTTAATAATAATTTGGTTTTTTTGTTATAACATGAATTTCACTCTCTCTCTCCCCGTATATACATATATATATATATATATATATATATTTTTTTTTTTTTTTTATATATATATATATATATATATATATATATATATATATATTTACATATTTATTATATATATTGTATATTTTTTTTAAGCATTTTTGAAGGTGCGCCGCTACTTCGCGGATTTTCAGTTTTCGCGGGTGGTCTCGGTCCCCATTAACCGCGATAACCGAGGGTTCACTGTACTCCATAAAATTTACAAAAAGCGAGGTGAAACACTCAACCAGAGCTGCTTTTTTTTAACATTTCTCGAGGGCCATGGCGAGCCATTTCAAAAAAGCTGCACAACTAACGTATAAAATATTGATAAATTTGCTCGGCCTCATGTGTGTGTAAAGTTTCACGAGTTGTCGTTCATATTTAGAACCTCATAATCAGCGTTGTTTTATTGCCGAACAGTGCAATGCCACTCCCACAACTTTTCACGAAAAAGGACTAATTTCGTATTGTGACATCCTCATGGCCGAAACAGTCATCCGAGCATATATGAGGGCGACCTTGTTGAGTTGCACGGAGAAAAACATCCAAGAAAATAACTTGTATTAGCTTTTACCAGTTGGTGGCGCTACTACTACGATGTAAAATAAGTTGGTAGATGTCTTCAGGGCTGAAGTATCCTCAAATGTGTACAACTTCGAGAAGATAGGATCATCTGAGTCATGTTGCCGGAGCTTTTGTTGCCACAGAGTACAATCGGACTTTTCAGCACCTTAATAGCCACGCCTTTTGCAAAAACGTCACAAAATTCGGCAGAGAGTAAGATCATTGTCTTGAGTCTTTTCTGACTAATTTTCAGTCGGATTCGTCAAAAGGGCACCGTGCAGTACGTGAAAATTAAAATTAAAAAAAATTTTTGATTCCACTTGGCGGCACTGTGTGTATAACAAAATAATAACATTAAGATGTCTTCAGGTCGGGACGTTTTATTTACAGGTGAAGGTTTGGATTTTTAGGAGCATGTGCAGGGGAGTTATTAAGCATTCATTTATTTGTATTAGGTTCATTTTGTCTTCTTATTATTGATATTTGACTGATTCATTAAAAGCAGACAATTATGTTTTAGGTTAATTTTTTACCTGACATGTTTCGGCGAGTCTTTCGCCTTCTTCAGAGTGTCGCATGATGGTGTCTTGAGACCCGTCTTTATCAGCTGATGTTCCATGAGGGTGTGACTTACCTGTCAAAAAAATGAAAAAATCAGAGCAGTAAAAGAACAAACACAACATGAACATTACAAATCAGCAATCACTGACCACTGCAAAAGGGAAAACCACATCATGGACCGGGAGAAGGGCAGGGTCATCCGCACAGAAGAGAACAAACAACAGCGCTGGATCAGAGAGGCCATTGAGATCTGCAAGCGAGGCATAAAAACCATGAACAGAGACAAGGGAGCCTTCATCCTCTCTACCACCTGGACCAGCATCTTGGCGGAGTGAACGGACAGCGGGGGGCGTGACTTGCCTTCATTCTTGTGACAGGTAAGTCACGCCCTCATGGAACATCAGCTGATAAAGACGGGTCACAAGACAGCATCATGTGACACTCTGAAGAAGGCGAAAGACTTTTGTATTGTGACATGCTCAAGGCCTAAACACTCATCCGAGCAAATATAAGGTAGATTTTGTTCACCTGCCCGGAGAAAAACATCAACGAAAATAATTTGTATTTGTTTTAACCAGTTGGTGGCGCTACCACTGCGATCAAAAATAAGTTGGCAGCCGTCTTCAGGGCCTGAATATCCTCAAATGTGAAAGATTTCCAGAAGATGGATCATCTGAATCATTTTGCAGGAACTTTTGTTGCCACGGAGAATAATCAGACTCTGCGGCACCGTAATAGCCACGCCCTTTGAAGGAAAGTCATAAAAATAGGGATAGAGTAAGATCAATGTCTTGAGTCTTTTCTAGCCAATTTTCAATCGGATTCGTTAAAAGGGCACCATGCAGTACGTCAAAATGTAAAAAATGATATTGATTGGCGCAAGGTGTATAACTGAATATAAACATATAGATGTCTTCAGGTACAGACTCTTTATGTACATGTGAAGTTTTGGATTTTTAGCAGCATGTGCAGGAGAGTTATTAAGCATTTTGTCCATTGCGGCGAAGGAAATCTTAAGTGAAAACTTTGAAGCCCCGCCCCCGTCATATAGTATTTCGGAAACAAAAAATTTTAGCCCCAGTGTTTGTCCCAGGTCTTCAGATGCTACAGACAGAATTTTAAGGCAATCAGATGAAGCCTTTAGGATCAGGGTGCAAAAGAATGACCCCTGTAAACATGCAAAAAAGGGCAAAAGTCGGACTTTCAAAAATTCATAACTCACTTCCTGTTCATATTAGACGTTAAAATATCAAATTTTTCGCCATGCCCGATGAGACTGCCAAGTTTGGTGAGTTTTTGTGCATGTTTCAGGGGTCAAAAATGCGATCGAACAATCGGAAAAATAATAATAATAATAATTTCTACAAAAACAATAGGGACCTCGCCGTGGTCGCTGCTCGGGCCCCAATAATAATTTCTACACAAAGTCCATTGTGGTGACCCGCCCCCTTTTAAGTAAATTCAAAATGGCCGACTTCCTGTAAAACCTAGCTCATTGCTCCAAGAGACTTTTTTGTAGGTCTTGGTCTTATACATACAGTGAACCCTCGCTACTTCGCGGTTCACCTTTCGCGGGTTCAGTGCTTCGCGGGTCTAAAAAATATTCGGGGGCATTGTAGTTTCGCCGAGCGGCACGACGGGGCGCTGGAGCGGTTAGACGGCCGGCGTGCGCCGAAGAAGAGCGTGGGCGAAGAGGAGAGTGGACGAAGAAGAGCACGTTCCCCCGGACACGATCGGTGGCGACGTTTCGCGCGGTTCGGACCGTACCAGAGCTCCGGCCGGCGTGCGTGGCAGTTAAGCCGTAGAGGAGCACCTTCCCCGGGCACGGGCGGTTCCAAGCGGCCCCTAAGTTTAACCGAATGGAAGCTCCGGAGGAGGAGGGCATGCTCGCGTCACAGTAAGCCGAAGAGGAGCACCTTCCCCGGGCACGGGCGGTGCCAAGCGGCCCCTAAGTTTAACCGAATGGAAGCTCCGGGGGAGGAGGGCGGGCGTGTGTCACAGTTAAGCCAAATTGGAGCACCTCTTCTACCCGGGCACGAGCGGAGCGCGAGGCTGTCAGTTATGAATGAATAAATGAATAAATAAATAAAGAATGCCACCTTTCATTTCACAGGGCAAACCGGACGGCGTACCAGCAGGTAAAAGTCGGAGTAATTAAATAAATACAAAAAGAATGGCTGGGGAATAAAAAAATAATACGTTTTAATAATAATTTGTTTTTTTTGTTATAACATGAATTTCACTCTCTCTCTCCCCGTATATATATATATATATATATATATATATATATATATATATATATATATATATATATATATTATTATATATATTGTATATTTTTTTTAAGCATTTTTGAAGGTGCGCCGCTACTTCGCGGATTTTCAGTTTTCGCGGGTGGTCTCGGTCCCCATTAACCGCGATAACCGAGGGTTCACTGTACTCCATAAAATTTACAAAAAGCGAGGTGAAACACTCAATCAGGGCTGCTATTTTGAACATTTCTCGAGGGCCATGGCGAGCCATTTCAAAAAAGCTGCACAACTAACGTATAAAATATTGATAAATTTGCTCGGCCTGATGTGTGTGTAAAGTTTCACGAGTTGTCGTTCATATTTAGAACCTCATAATCAGCGTTGTTTTATTGCCGAACAGTGCAATGCCACTCCCACAACTTTTCACGAAAAAGGACTAATTTCGTGTTGTGACATCCTCATGGCCGAAACAGTCATCCGAGCATATATGAGGGCGACCTTGTTGAGTTGCACGGAGAAAAACATCCAAGAAAATAACTTGTATTAGCTTTTACCAGTTGGTGGCGCTACTACTACGATGAAAAATAAGTCGGTAGATGTCTTCAGGGCTGAAGTATCCTCAAATGTGTACAACTTCGAGAAGATAGGATCATCTGAGTCATGTTGCCGGAGCTTTTGTTGCCACAGAGTACAATCGGACTTTTCAGCACCTTAATAGCCACGCCTTTTGCCAAAACGTCACAAAATTCGGCAGAGAGTAAGATCATTGTCTTGAGTCTTTTCTGACTAATTTTCAGTCGGATTCGTCAAAAGGGCACCGTGCAGTACGTGAAAATTAAAATAAAAACAAATTTTTGATTCCACTTGGCGGCGCTGTGTGTATAACAAAATAATAACATTAAGATGTCTTCAGGTCGGGACGTTTTATTTACAGGTGAAGGTTTGGATTTTTAGGAGCATGTGCAGGGGAGTTATTAAGCATTCATTTATTTGTATTAGGTTCATTTTGTCTTCTTATTATTGATATTTGACTGATTCATTAAAAGCAGACAATTATGTTTTAGGTTAATTTTTTACCTGACATGTTTCGGCGAGTCTTTTGCCTTCTTCAGAGTGTCGCATGATGGTGTCTTGAGACCCGACTTTATCAGCTGATGTTCCATGAGGGTGTGACTTACCTGTCAAAAAAATGAAAAAATCAGAGCAGTAAAAGAACAAGCACAACATGAACATTACAAATCAGCAATCACTGACCACTGCAAAAGGGAAAACCACATCGTGGACCGGGAGAAGGGCAGGGTCATCCGCACCGAAGAGAACAAACAACAGCGCTGGATCAGAGAGGCCATTGAGATCTGCAAGCGAGGCATAAAAACCATGAACAGAGACAAGGGAGCCTTCATCCTCTCTACCACCTGGAGCAGCATTTTGGCGGAGTGAACGGACAGCGGGGGGCGTGACTTGCCTTCATTCTTGTGACAGGTAAGTCACGCCCTCATGGAACATCAGCTGATAAAGACGGGCCACAAGACACCATCATGTGACACTCTGAAGAAGGCGAAAGACTTTCGTATTGTGACATCCTCAAGGCCTAAACACTCATCCGAGCAAATGTAAGGTAGATTTTGTTAACCTGCCCGGAGAAAAAAATCAACGAAAATAATTTGTATTTGTTTTAACCAGTTGGTGGCGCTACCACTGCGATCAAAAATAAGTTGGCAGCCGTCTTCAGGGCCTGAATATCCTCAAATGTGAAAAATTTCGAGAAGATGGATCATCTGAATCATTTTGCAGGAACTTTTGTTGCCACGGAGAATAATCAGACTCTGCGGCACCGTAATAGCCACGCCCTTCGAAGGAAAGTCACAAAAATAGGGATAGAGTAAGATCAATGTCTTGAGTCTTTTCTAGCCAATTTTCAATCAGATTCGTTAAAAGGGCACCGTGCAGTACGTCAAAATGTAAAAAATGATATTGATTGGCGCAAGGTGTATAAATGAATATAAATATATAGATGTCTTCAGGTACAGACTCTTTATGTACATGTGAAGTTTTGGATTTTTAGCAGCATGTGCAGGAGAGTTATTAAGCATTTTGTCCATTGCGGCGAAGGAAATCTTAAGTGAAAACTTTGATGCCTCGCCCCCGTCATATAGTATTTCGGAAACAAAAAATTTTAGCCCCAGTGTTTGTGCCAGGTCTTCAGATGCTACAGACAGAATTTTAAGGCAATCAGATGAAGCCTTTAGGATCAGGGTGCAAAAGAATGACCCCTGTAAACATGCAAAAAAGGGCAAAAGTCGGACTTTCAAAAATTCATAACTCACTTCCTGTTCATATTAGACGTTAAAATATCAAATTTTTCGCCATGCCCGATGAGACTGCCAAGTTTGGTGAGTTTTTGTGCATGTTTCGGGGGTCAAAAATGCGATCGAACAATCGGAAAAATAATAATAAAAATAATTTCTACAAAAACAATAGGGACTTCGCAGCGGTCGCTGCTCAGACCCTAATAATAATAATAATAATAATAATAAAAGTAATAATATCTTCTACAAAAACAATAGGGACCTCGCCGCGGTCGCTGCTCGGGCCCCAATAATAATTTCTACACAAAGTCCATTGTGGTGACCCGCCCCCTTTTAAGTAAATTCAAAATGGCCGACTTCCTGTAAAACCTAGCTCATTGCTCCAATAGACTTTTTTGTAGGTCTTGGTCTTATACATACAGTGAACCCTCGCTACTTCGCGGTTCACCTTTCGCGGGTTCAGTGCTTCGCGAGTCTAAAAAATATTCGGGGGCATTGTAGTTTCGCCGAGCGGCACGACGGGGCGCTGGAGCGGTTAGACGGCCGGCGTGCGCCGAAGAAGAGCGTGGGCGAAGAGGAGAGTGGACGAAGAAGAGCACGTTCCCCCGGACACGATCGGTGGCGACGTTTCGCGCGGTTCGGACCGTACCAGAGCTCCGGCCAGCGTGCGTGGCAGTTAAGCCGTAGAGGAGCACCTTCCCCGGGCACGGGCGGTGCCAAGCGGCCCCTAAGTTTAACCGAATGGAAGCTCCGGAGGAGGAGGGCATGCTCGCGTCACAGTAAGCCGAAGAGGAGCACCTTCCCCGGGCACGGGCGGTTCCAAGCGGCCCCTAAGTTTAACTGAATGGAAGCTCCGGAGGAGGAGGGCATGCTCGCGTCACAGTAAGCCGAAGAGGAGCACCTTCCCCGGGCACGGGCGGTTCCAAGCGGCCCCTAAGTTTAACCGAATGGAAGCTCCGGAGGAGGAGGGCATGCTTGCGTCACAGTAAGCCGAAGAGGAGCACCTTCCCCGGGCACGGGCGGTGCCAAGCGGCCCCTAAGTTTAACCGAATGGAAGCTCCGGGGGAGGAGGACGGGCGTGTGTCACAGTTAAGCCAAATTGGAGCACCTCTTCTGCCCGGGCACGAGCGGAGCGCGAGGCTGTCAGTTATGAATGAATAAATGAATAAATAAATAAAGAATGCCACCTTTCATTTCACAGGGCACACCGGACGGCGTACCAGCAGGTAAAAGTCGGAGTAATTAAATAAATACAAAAAGAATGGCTGGGGAATAAAAAAATAATACGTTTTAATAATAATTTGGTTTTTTTGTTATAACATGAATTTCACTCTCTCTCTCCCCGTATATATATATATATATATATATATATATATATATATATATATATATATATATATATATATATATATATATATATATATTTATTATATATATTGTATATTTTTTTTAAGCATTTTTGAAGGTGCGCCGCTACTTCGCGGATTTTCAGTTTTCGCGGGTGGTCTCGGTCCCCATTAACCGCGATAACCGAGGGTTCACTGTACTCCATAAAATTTACAAAAAGCGAGGTGAAACACTCAACCAGAGCTGCTTTTTTTTAACATTTCTCGAGGGCCATGGCGAGCCATTTCAAAAAAGCTGCACAACTAACTTATAAAATATTGATAAATTTGCTCGGCCTGATGTGTGTGTAAAGTTTTACGAGTTGTCGTTCATATTTAGAACCTCATAATCAGCTTTGTTTTATTGCCGAACAGTGCAATGCCACTCCCACAACTTTTCACGAAAAATCACGAATTTCGTATTGTGACATCCTCATGGCCGAAACAGTCATCCGAGCATATATGAGGGCGACCTTGTTGAGTTGCACGGAGAAAAACATCCAAGAAAATAACTTGTATTAGCTTTTACCAGTTGGTGGCGCTACTACTACGATGTAAAATAAGTTGGTAGATGTCTTCAGGGCTGAAGTATCCTCAAATGTGTACAACTTCGAGAAGATAGGATCATCTGAGTCATGTTGCCGGAGCTTTTGTTGCCACAAAGTACAATCGGACTTTTCAGCACCTTAATAGCCACGCCTTTTGCCAAAACGTCACAAAATTCGGCAGAGAGTAAGATCATTGTCTTGAGTCTTTTCTGACTAATTTTCAGTCGGATTCGTCAAAAGGGCACCGTGCAGTACGTGAAAATTAAAATAAAAACAAATTTTTGATTCCACTTGGCGGCACTGTGTGTATAACAAAATAATAGCATTAAGATGTCTTCAGGTCGGGACGTTTTATTTACAGGTGAAGGTTTGGATTTTTAGGAGCATCTGCAGGGGAGTTATTAAGCATTCATTTATTTGTATTAGGTTCATTTTGTCTTCTTATTATTGATATTTGACTGATTCATTAAAAGCAGACAATTATGTTTTAGGTTAATTTTTTACCTGACATGTTTCGGCGAGTCTTTCGCCTTCTTCAGAGTGTCGCATGATGGTGTCTTGAGACCCGTCTTTATCAGCTGATGTTCCATGAGGGTGTGACTTACCTGTCAAAAAAATGAAAAATCAGAGCAGTAAAAGAACAAGCACAACATGAACATTACAAATCAGCAATCACTGACCACTGCAAAAGGGAAAACCACATCATGGACCGGGAGAAGGGCAGGGTCATCCGCACAGAAGAGAACAAACTACAGCGCTGGATCAGAGAGGCCATTGAGATCTGCAAGCGAGGCATAAAAACCATGAACAGAGACAAGGGAGCCTTCATCCTCTCTACCACCTGGAGCAGCGTCTTGGCGGAGTGAATGGACAGCGGGGGGCGTGACTTGCCTTCATTCTTGTGACAGGTAAGGCACGCCTTCATGGAACATCAGCTGATAAAGACAGGTCACAAGACACCATCACAGGGTTCGAAGTTAACTTTAAAAACTGCTTGCCCATAGGGCAAGTGCCACTAAAATTTGCCTTGCCCGAGTGGCCAAATTACTTGCCCAACTTGGGCAAGTGACAATTTTTTTTCTCTTGCCCTGAGTGACTTTTTGTATGACAAAGTGTCTAATTACAAATTGCATGAATTTTTTGTTCGGACAGTTCCCGCCTAGAAAGAATTAAAAATACGTTACAATCATAAGGGTTGCTTATAGAAAAATGTATCATGTATTTACACATTAATTAGGTGTCTGCTGACCCAGGATTATGTTATTGTTATGTTATGTTATATATGAAAGAGAATGTGGAATGACACTGAACGATGGAAGGTGGAAGGATGTGGAAAGATTGTGAATGACATTGAATGATTTGGAATGACACTGAAAGATTTTGAATAATACTGAATGACACTGAATGAAGTAAAACTTTCTGGGAACGGGCCAATTCAAGATAGCTGCCGCACTGTGGGGGAGGCTTTGGTACCAAATTTGGAAAGAGACCCAAACGGTTGGGTCCATTTTATATCAGTGTGGGGGTGAAACGTTGGTCTCGGCGGAGCTGTCTGAATATTGGAGAAGTTAGAAGACAAAGTAAAACAGAACAATTAAAATCACTCTTCAAATACATATTGTTTGGTGGGCAGAGCATGATTTACAGCTCACCATTTTATTGCATGCACCAAGCATGTTATACATTTTTCTGTCCATGGGATGGCGTAGTCAAGAAAAATGAAGCATCTCGAAGCCCATTCGTGTGTGAAGTATTTCCCTGCAGGGCTTGGCTGCTTTATGGGGCTTCATTTTGCCATCACTAGTTTTAGATAGTTTTAATTTTTGAAAGAGCATTTTTGTTTTAGTATTAAGGTAGGCCAGAAATGGAATGAAATGCAGAGATAGAAATGACACAGGAAAAATTTGGCTAGAAGGGCTATAATTTTCATTAAAGCAGAGAAGAAAATAGAAACTACAAAAAACATTGATGTGTACTTGTCCACTTTAAGGTAGAACTGGTTGAAGTGAAATGAGTCACAAGATTGGAAAAATAGGAAATAAAATAGAATTAACATGTTCATTTTTGTGATAAGAAATTTGTGATTAGGTGAAAAGGGGAAAAAAAAGAGAATTACAGGCTTTTCAAATAAAACAACCTAATTTAAATTGGCCAACTTGTAAAATGGAAAAGAAAATTCTAAATTATGCACAGAAAGCATGAACGTGTTGGGCAGAAGGAAGGAAAAAGAAAAGAAAGAAAGGAGGAAGCAGTAAGTCTTGTTACAAAACATTAACTTTTCAGGACGAGTTGTGGTAGCAATGGAGGATCACGTGACGTAAAAAGTCAAACATAAAAGTGTGTGTAGAAGGAGTTCTACATCAACATGCGTTTTACTCATTAGGCCGTGATACACTGACAAAATTGGACTTCAATAGAATTAATAAGCACGGGCGAATTCAAACAAACGTCAAAACTTTAAAGGGGCGCATTGTCAGTGATAAGAAAGAGAAAAGATATTGCCAGACCACTTTTCTGTAAAAACTTTCCTTGGGACGCCTCGGTGACCCCCATTAAATCCCTGACCCTTCATAGATAAAGTTGAGGCCCAGTGCCTCTCAGGGCTGTAATTTATGTGGCAGAGAAAGGTCCAACAAGCCTTGGTAATCTTTAAAACAGTATCGTCATGGCCATGGAATGGGTTGTGTATGTTGGAACTTGTGAAGATACACTACAAGATTGTATCGACAAAGCATCTTAACGCACTACCAAATTATTATAAGCCATTTGAGCAAAACAGTGACTGCAAAAAATGACTTCATTAGCCTGGGTTACTGCAGGAACCAGGGCAAAATGAATTCATTTGCATATTTAGTCACAACAATTTGGATTTCGTGGCAGAGAACCACTTAGAGTGTGATTAAGAGCTTTCACTGCTGCTTTAAGGAATCAAAAAATTACATTCTTTTCCCACCACATTCACATTGCACGCCGGCCTAATTGTCACAGGGACACATTATACTGATAAGTTGCGGTGCATTTCAGCCCAGCGTCATTTTTTCCCCGCATCATCTAGGAGGCGCCACACGACTGTGGAGCCGTCCAAATTATCACCAAACCGCGACTTGACCTTCCTCCCGACTGGAGGAACTCAGACTTGTAACACAGACCAGGTGCGCATTCCAGACTGATAAGAAGTAAAAGTGTTTGAGAACCAAGGTCGCAGCCTGAAATCAAACTGACTTTTATGCGATGGGAGTACTAACATTGTGATACCAACGGATAAGAGATTGTTAGGATAAGCAGGAAGAGCGTAGGCGGGTGTGAGCTAATTAAAATTTGGGGTTTCCCATCTTGTATGAGTTGTATGGTTACAATGTGGACTGACAGTCAAGATAAATGTTCATGCGTTCTGTCGACATTGGGCTTTAAAAACCACAACAGGAAAAGAAAAGTTGTGCATAAAGCACGTCTAAAATAGTTATTTGTGAACGCAAAATTCACTTAACAGAAAATGACACAATTACAATTGGAAACTGCCTCGCCTTTATATCGACACAGCGCAGCTAAAAGGGAAAATGAACACACCCCCACACGCACACACACACAGAAAATCAACTTGACAATTTGATCCCACGCCAGGGAAAAAGGTACCAGTAATTGAACGCACAAATTGGGAGAACAAAGGTGCAAACATTGCTGAGGACAGGATCAGCAAATTGGCAGATGGCAAATCCTGGCTGCCTAATTCATTGATTGGAAAAGTAATAAGAGTGACACACGAGCATAACCATGTGTCAAGAGAGGGGTAGTATGATATGAAATTGTTCCCACATACAGACTTTTCAACAAAAAACTTTTTTTTAGACAGTGTTATTTGTTTGAGATGCAATATTGTTTGGTTGTAATTCATATGTTTTCAAAATGGATTAAGTTGTTTCCGACAACATATGTTGATGCTAAAACAGTTGGAAAAAGTGTTGTGTAATCAAATTGTCAGGTTCAATCACCTAAGCATTCACTGAACATAGGCTAAATGAATGGAAGGAAGACAAGAGTTGATCTTTTACTCGCGAGGAGAACGAACGGAGGTGTGCTCAGTTACATCTCCAAATTCGTTCTGGAGCACACTCCGCCGAGCCCTCTATTTTATTAGGGAAGTCCCTAACAATACAATGTATTTGCACTAAGGGATGAAGGGGGGAGCACCAGCAGGAACATGTAAACATCTCAGACACAAGAGGAAAGACAGACATCAATGGCAGTCATCCACTGATTGAAAAGGCAGATATGCCCTTTTAGTGCTCTGGTACTAAAGTCTCAGTCCTTTTGTTTCAGAGGTGTGTCTCAGCACACCTCCTTTGATGTTGCAGACGTTGATCCAGTCTTCAGGCATCCGCTTCTCTGTGAAGTCTTCTCATCCATATGGTCAAACATGGGTCACGCTGTGGAACAATTCTTTTGCAATACTAATAGAGTAAAATATGGGATAAAATACATCTTCAACCTAACACAAATTATCCTGACATTTGGAATTTCAAGAAGTGATTTGAAGTGAAAATTATGCATTTTGTGAATGATGTTGTAACAAGTGGGACAGTTGTTGCAAAATTGACTCAAAGCGTCATTGTGCATACAGTCTGCAGGACTTGTGGAACGCACTAATGGGACTGTTAAGGGCAGACTTATCAAGAATATGAGGGAAAAAAAGGAGACAATGACCAGACTGTGTTTCAATCACAGCAATGAGGATAGTGCCAGCCGAAGTTAGGACACTATCCCCTATCGACTCTCAGGTTCATCAGAACCACCAGCGACTGGCACATCAGTCCCAGTCCACATGGGAAACATGTTTTGACCAAAAAAAAAAAAAAAAAAAAAAAGACGCAATTACTGGCCAGTGTGTTCTGATCCACAGAGAAATCACGTCCGTGTGGGAGACCAACTCTTCTTCAAGGTGCTGAAACGACTTCGTTGGGACAAGTGAATGCTGAGATGGCCCTCGCCAGATGATTGCAGTGACCCCGACGGCAGCAAAGGTCGCGGGGCGTGGCAGCTGGATCCACCAGTTGCAGTACAAGCTTCTCCGGTTTCCAGCTAAAGGCCGAGCAACGCGAATCCCTCGAACAGGAGCCCACCTGAGTCACAATATCGGACCACACGCACATCGGAACCGCACAACCAGCCACAGATACGAATGTTGAAGCCACAGAACAAAAAGATTAGATATTGTTTGGAAATTAATGACGTACATAAAGAATTTTAGCCTTGATTGGAGAACATTACTGCATTTACATTTTTAATAAAATGAAACAATTATTGATGTTATGACCACTACGAAGAATTTGAAAGACAATATATCGGGATAATTATGGTTTTCATTTTTGTTATTTGTAGTCTGTTCATGTTGCATTATTCTTATGACAAAGATGATTATTAACTGCATGTTTGTTGCCCAAATGTACCATTACAACCTGATTGATGTTGAGAATGACGAATTCGAACTGGACAATGACAAACTCGAACTGGACACTGAAACCTAAATAACACATGGACCCTTTTGCCCCTGCCCCCACACATGCACACACATACACCACACACGAAGATCCGGGAGGTAAAGACGGCTGTCCCCTCCTACAACGAGGCAAGGGCCTCCATCAAGTCGCCGCAGAGACAAGCTCTGCGTGGAGACAAGCTCTGCGTGGAGACAGTTTTGTTATTTTTCACTAGGTATATTGAAGTTTTTTTATGTTTTATTCCCAAGTGACCAACATACCATGAGAATCTCGTTCCACGCCGGAAGGGAGGAGGGGAATTTTGTCCCTACTGAGGGTTTTCGCCCCTCCACGGATGACCACACTGTTGTATGATTTCATTATGATGATCTGTCTTAAAGCCGTAAGGACATGATTTAAACCCACAAACGGGGGAATGTGAGATGGGATGAGGATATGTAAATAGTTTGTGTATTTCTAATCATGTTTTTATACACTATTTGTATCAGTTATAATTGCGCACACACACACAGACACTCACATTATTGCTTTAGCACACACGCGCACAACTGGAACACACGCACACACTTTAGTTTCGAATTCCTGACTGACTACTGTGGTTGATTGCTTCCTGCCTGCCTGCTAGAATTTCAGACAGACCTCCATTGTCTGCTTAGGTTGCTGATAAAAGACCGAACGGGTGGTAGAGAGTGAGAGAGAGTGCGCGAGATTGAACTGGCAAGACGCCTGCTTCACCTCCTGACTTCCTCTCCCATTCGCGAATGGTCAAAAACAGAACTCTAACTGGTTTGGTCTGGATTTATGCCACCTTCAGTCTAAAAATGGCGTCAGGACGTTTTAAACCTGACAGTTGCCTTGAGATCTCCGAGCTCGAACTGCCCTATTCCCACCTTGATCACAAGCTCCCATGAACCACTTGGACAGGGTTGCCTGTGTCCTTCTCGTTGATGTCCTTTGTGGCTCCATTCCTTTTCAGTGCTCCTAAAACAAAAAAGACAAGAAGCCAACTTAGTAAAGCTATTTAATGATTGTGAAACCTTATGGGACATGCTGAAATGTCTTCACACCACAATCCCTTAAAAAAAAAAAAATATATATATATATATTACCGTATAGAACATCAGAAAAAGGCAGGTCTCGGCGCTTGTTCTTGCTACGATGTCCAAAGAGATTGTACTTCAGAGACAGAGGATTTGTCATGATGAACGCCATCATTGTTCTGACACTATCGTCCAATCCACCAATACCTGCAACCATTATAACATGGGTGTCACTCGATCCAGATAATCATCACACACTTAAAAATATTTTGGCAGTTAAACTGGGTATGATAAACGTCACAGGAAAGGAATTGTTGATTAAGTGAACAGCTTCGGTAACGCCATATACACTCAAAGGGCAAGAGCCCAACATTCTACCAAAATGATTATGATTAGGGAGGTAACGATTCACTCAAGCCCCGATTAGATTTTTGATTTTCAGTTCTCGATTTCGATTCGATATTTTAATTGTTTTAAGTTGCTGCCACGTTTGTCTCTGTGCGCTCGTGTGATGCTGCAGCGATCCACAAACAAAATATGTCTATACGTCTTGTGCATTTTGAATGGAACCAAAAAACAATACACGATGCCAAATTGTACTATTATTATGAAACTGCCTATGAGTAGTAAAAGAAATACTTGTAAAAATATTTCACATTTTTAGAGCCCCAATACATTCTTTTAAATATAGAAGGGACTGAAATCATGTGAAAATTGAGTCTTTTTCTCAGTTTCCGACTTGGGGTGAACACATTCGGCTTATCATAGTTGCAGTTGACCATCTTGAACTCTGAAGTCTTTCAACTCGGCCTTCCGAATCAGGGTTTTAGAGGTGGGGCTATTTAGTGATACAGTAGGATGGTTTGATCTCTGTAGCTCCAGAATCAGGAATGTACTGGGACTGGGGTTCCTACTTGGGTTTAGGGTACCTAATTTTATATTTCAAGAAATTAAATAATTATTTATAATTTTGAAGATAATACATTAAAATTTCATCATTTTCATACCTGCATTAGATCCTGCAGTAGACTCACAGACTCAACACGTTGGACGTACTCAAGGACCTTCTGCAGCGCCTCTCTTGGTTAGGAAGCTTTTTCTCTGTGACAATCCATGGGGAGGTGTAGATGGTACTTCGTCATCACAGGCTTCAGACTCGTCACTTGAGAAAACATCCCTGCAATGGATGCATAGACACTTGGGCATGAATGTCATTTAACAACAAAAGCTAGAACAAAAAGCTTTGCATTTAAAAGAATACATCTGTGATGGGGAAGCCAGGTTAAAGTGTTAATTTTATAATTATGTAATTAGCTGCAGGTTAGTCTAGTGAAGGTGTAATCACTTCTATTTTGGAGCATAGCTTTTGCTCTGTCCAATCATTGCCTCACCTGCTGAAACCCACATTCGGGTATTTTACAAACCAAAAACTTAAATACCTGTACAGCTCTCATTTTTAACTTATTTTCTCTAACCTTTACCCACAAAATTTGAATATTCAAAATAAAAGTACACAAAGAAGTCACAATTTTTCCACATTAGTTACTTACGTAGTTCCTCTCAAATGCAGCTCAACACTGCATTGAATTAGAGCTTGATAAGCCTACACACAAAACATACAAAGCACATTGTGGCATGATTCTGAATGAGCCAATCTAGCATTTCAACATCTGTTCAACTGTTGGAATTTTAACTATTATCTGACTCTATTAACCAACATTCATCCAACAATTATGCGCGCTCGTTTTGGACACTGCATTGAATTAGAGCTTGATAAACCCACACACAAAACATACAAAGCACATTGTGGCATGATTCTGAATGAGCCAATCTAGCATTTCAATATCTGTTCAACTTTCATCTTGAATTTCTATTATTTAAATAACAGGCAACATTCAACAGTTAATATGTTTTGCTTTACTTACCCAAATCAAACACATCACAAAAAAGCCTTAAATGAGCGAGTGGAGTAGATTGTATTAATTTGAGTGAAAGCTTAAGTCTTTTGGAGAATTTTGGAGAGAGATCGAGGGACACTGTGTTTAGCGTCGTAGGCCCAATGCTAACAATATGTAGCTCGTTGTAAAGGTCCTCATAAAAATAAATAAAACACACAACGCTTATCAGTATTATTAAAAGGGTGATTATAATGTACTTAAGTTTTCCCCAAAATAATTCGAGTACGTACGTTGTTGATATACCCTCTGTGTTCTCGTCACTTATCATTTTAGCATACTGTGTTTTAGCTAACGCACCAAGCAGTTTTCCAACACAGGCAACCTTGAAAAATTACAAAACACATTGTAAAGTAAGTCTAAAAAATGAGAGCCAGACATTTACCCAAGATTAATTAATTAATTCAATTATCGTTCGGGACTCACCGTGCTTTCAGCTCTTCTGCCGCACCTCAAAGACCGCGTAGCTTGCATTCGCTCCTTTTCTCACAGTTTGAATATGCTGCCTTCAAAAGAATCTGTAATTTTGACAACTCCAACTTGAATCTACAAAAATCAAGCAATAAGGTAGAAATAACTTCAAATATACTTTGAATAAAGATCTTTCACAGCATACAGAATTAATAAAATAACATTAATTAATAATGTTGATTTTGTTTATTAAAAAAAAAGTAACTGTGTTGACTGTTGGATGTGGCTGACAATGCTGGACCTGCCTTGTCAAATAGTTCATAGATGACAATCTTAGCTGTCTGGAATATTATAAAATGTTATCTTGTCCCTTAAGGGTTATTAAGTCACAGTTGGGGGTACATGTAAATTCACAAAATATAACGTCCAGCGTTGTTAAATTTAGCATAGATAAATACATGAATTTAATTTTAATTTTAATAAATCAATCAATCCTCTGTACTGCTTCTTGTCCTCACAAGGGTCCCCGGGAGTGCTGGAGCCTATCCCAGCTGTCTTCGGGCAGTCGACAGGGTACACCCTGAACTGGTTGCCAGTCAATCGCAGGGCACACAGAGACAAGCAACCATCCGCTCTCACACTCAGACCTTGGACCAGTGACCAATCAACCTATCATGAATGTTTTTGGAAAGTGGGAGGAAACCGGCGAAAACCCTAGCAGGCACAGGGAGAACCTTGCACTTCTGTACTGTGATGCGGACTTGCTAACCAGTCCGCCACCGTGCCGCTTGTTCTAAAGAGTCCCAGAAAATAAAAACACCCGTCCCTTAGTCAAAAGCGGAAAAAGTCCAACAACAACCCGACCATAATTTGCATTGTTCCATAAGTTAAATCAATGTCAAACCTAATAAAAGCTGACTTCTGGTCCTCAAAAATCCTACACTTATTTTAGTCCTTTCACAATCTTGCAGCATAGGCTCCATGGCCATGTCTCTATCGTTTTGGCATCCATTGAATAGTTCTACTGAGAATAGTCTTCGGGTGGTTACTATTAGCATAGCATGCATTAAATATCAAAAAGGCTCCAGAACAAATTTTCAAACCCATGCCCGCTTAGCTCATCTATAACCCATACAGGACCCAGACATGGTTGACCAGCTCTAACCTATGCCCACTTATCCCACACATAACCCAAACAGGACCGATAAATGGTGACCACTTCTAACCCATGCCCACTTAGCCCACACATAACCCAAATAGGACCCAGACATGGTTGACCAGCTCTAACCCATGCCCACTTGGCCCATATACAGCCCATATGAGACCCTCACATGGTTGACCAGTTCTAACCCATGCCCACTTAGCCCACACATAACCCAAATAGGACCTATAAATGGTTTCAGTAGTAGATTCAGTAGTTTTTATCATTACAGCATTTTCCCCTCTGTATAATGGACAGACATTAGGAGTGTTTCCTTACACTTAGATACGTTTATACTGTGTATATTTGCATGCTTTTTATGAATGTCTGCTGCTAATGTTATACATTAACGGCTACATTACGCCGCCGACTCTGTGTGAGCTATATCTTTGCTGCTGTAACACCTCAAATTTCCCCATTGTGGGACTAATAAAGGACATCTTTATCTTTATCTTTACCAGTTCTAACCCATGCCCACTTAGCCCATACACAACCCGTATTGCACCCACAACATTTGCCCAGTTTAAGCCCATGCCCACCAATCCCAGATGGCGCCCACATGGAACCCTGTACCATTGCCCACTTCTAGCCCATTCCCACTTGGTACCCAGGAATCCCGCATTTACCCCATTTGGGGCCCAGTTGGACATGTTGGCTGGGTACAGTACTTTTATTCTTGCAGTATTTTTATCATTGCAGTATTTTCAATCATTCAGTATTTTTTTTTATCATTGCAGCGTTTTTATTTATTTCCCCTCTGAACCATAGACAGGCATTAGGAGTGTTTCCTTACACTTGTATATGTTGTGGGCTGTAAGTGTGTATATACATGGGGATCTGTGTATATACGTATATACTGTGTATATTTGCATGCTTTTTATGAATGCCTGCTGCCAATGTTATACATTAACGGCTACATTACGTCGGTGCCACTGTGTGATGTATATCTTTGCTGCTGTAACACTGCAAATGTCCCCGTTATGGGACAATTAAAAGACATCTTTATCTTTAGAAATTGAAGATTCACTTGCGAGGCCATTTTCAACACGGACCTTTCAAGAGAAGCTATATCGTCCAACACTCGGTCAGTGCTGTCTAAGTGCTTTTCTGTATATTGTTTGTCCACCCGTGGTGTCATAAATTATGGTATTATGAGGGGGATTTATTCAAGTAGGACGAAGTAGGACTTCATTGAAGGCCCAGGTGTGAAATGCATGGCCCTCCACTGGTTCAAATAATATCTAAAACTAAATTACCAGTTACATGTGCAATTTCAATATTCAACAATTATCTCAACAAAAAAGGACAATCTGAATTTTTTTTAAATGCACAATAAAACAGAAAAGCCATTTCCGGGTATTTTACAATTCAGTCTTCATTGGGGAAAAAACATTCAACAATTTGCTTTTCTTATTTAATACATAGTTCAGCACAGCAGGTGGCGGACAAGCACCTTAAAATGTCATTCGCCTACACAAGGAAGAAGAACATGCCCGAGGCGCTCCCGTGTCCTCGTCTTTCGGTCAACCTGAGAATAATGTTCTTGAGGATTAAAGTTTATAAATGTAAGTATGATGTGATTTTTTATTTTATTTTATGTTGTTGAACAGTGTTTTTGTTTATTTTATAATATCGTCATTAAAAGGCTGTGGCGGTTGGAGAGTCAGCTTCGTGTTAGGGCGTGTTAAAGATCCCGATACCCACACTACACCCTCATTGAAGTATATACGAGTAAAATTATTCGAGCGCGCAGCCAAAGTATATTGTCCACAATTATTTGCGGACTTAACCAAAATCCCATTGAACTGGCGATGTTCGGTGGAATTCTTGTGCCCATGCTGAAAAAAATTCTCTTCAAATGTACATATCGAATTATGACATTATGATAAACAGTTGCATGTGTGCAATTTCGGTCACTCTTTTAAAGTCACCTACGTGTTTTGTCCCAGTGCAGCTAGCGTACTTAGCGACCTTGTGTGCATGCGCCGCAGATTGTGAGAGCGCCTCAAATAGTACAAATGAAGCTATAGCTTGTTCCGGTGGGTCCCAAGCCAGGGTTTTTTCCTAACTACCACATTACTTAAGTTTTAATATCACTCTCAACGTCAAAATTGTTACAAATAAATACATAATGATAACGTGCCGCCAAGCTCGATGACATAGGAGGCGGAAGTTGGTGTCGTCACACGCATTGTCCCAATTTTGCAATATCGGTACGCTTGGAACCTGTGCTCTGCAACACCCCATGTACACGTCAACGAGGAACGTATGGTGTAGAGTGTTTATTGCGATTGGGCCATTCTTTGTCACGGTCTTCTCTCTGACAAATTGGCATATTTAGCAGCCAAAATATAATGAGCCGTTGCTGTGATAGTAGTTGCAGCCCAAGGTTATTTTAGTAAACGAAAATGAACTCAAAACTTGAATAGAAAAAAATAAAATTCGATAATGAAAAAAATACAGTGAACCCTCGGTTATCGCGGTTAATGGGGACCGAGACCACCCGCGAAAACTGAAAATCCGCGAAGTAGCGGCGCACCTTCAAAAATGCTTAAAAAAAAAAGTGCGAAGTAGTGGTGCACCTTCAAAAATGTTTAAAAAAAAAAAATTAATAATATATATATATATATATATATATATATATATATATATATATATACACGGGTAGAGAGAGAGAGAGTGAAATTCATGCTATAACAAAAAAAAAAATAATTATTATTAAAACTTATTATTTTTTTATTCCCCAGCCATTATTTTTGTATTTATTCAATTACTTCTTTTTGTATTTTTTTAATTGCTTCGACCTTTACCTGCTGGTACGCCGTCCGGTGTGCCCTGTGAAATGAAAGGTGGCATTCTTCATTTATTTTTTTTATTCATTTATTCATTCATAACTGACAGCCTCGCGCTCCGCTCGTGCTCGGGCGGAAGAGGTGCTCCTCTTCGGCTTAATTGTCATGCACGCCGGACCTGCTCCCCCGAAGCGTGTCTCCGTTCGATTGAACTCGGTTTCATTTCGCCCCGCCCGTGCCCGGGGAAGGTGCTCCTATTCGGCTTAACTGTGACACATGCCCGCCCTCCTCCCCCGGAGCTTCCATTCGGTTAAACTTAAGGGCCGCTTGGCACCGCCCGTGCCCGGGGAAGGTGCTTCTCTTCGGCTTAACTGTGACGCGAGCATGCCCTCCTCCTCCGGAGCTTCCATTCGGTTAAACTTAGGGGCCGCTTGACACCGCCCGTGCCCGGGGAAGGTGCTCCTCTTCGGCTTAACTGCCACGCACGCCGGCCGGCCTCCTCCGGAGCTCTCGTACGCTCCCGAACAGAGCGAAATGTCGCCCCGCTAGTGCCCGGGCGGAAGTTGTTCCTCTTCGGCTTAACTGCCACGCACGCTGGCCGGAGCTCTGGTACGGTCCGAACCGCGCGAAACGTCGCCCCAAATCGTGCCCGGGGGAACGTGCTCTTCTTCGTCCACTCTCCTCTTCGCCCACGCTCTTCTTCGGCGCATGCCGGCCGTCTAACAGCTCCAGCGCCCCGTCGTGCCGCTCGGCGAAACTACAATGCCCCCGAATATTTTTTAGACCCGCGAAGCACTGAACCCGCGAAAGGTGAACCGCGAAGTAGCGAGGGTTCACTGTAAAATGAAAATGCTCTTTCAAAAATTAAAACTATCTAAAACTAGTGATGGCAAAATGAAGCCCCATAAAGCAGCCAAGCCCTGCAGGGAAATACTTCACACACGAATGGGCTTCGAGATGCTTCATTTTTCTTGACTACGCCATCCCGTGGACAGAAAAATGTATAACATGCTTGGTGCATGCAATAAAATGGTGAGCTGTAAATCATGCTCTGCTTACCAAACAATATGTATTTGAAGAGTGATTTTAATTGTTCTGTTTTACTTTGTCTTCTCACTTCTCCAATATTCAGACAGCTCCGCCAAGACCAACGTTTCACCCCCACACTGATATAAAATGGACCCAACCGTTTGGGTCTCTTTCCAAATTTGGTACCAAAGCCTCCCCCACAGTGCGGCAGCTATCTTGAATTGGCCCGTTCCCAGAGAGTTTTACTTCATTCAGTGTCATTCAGTATTATTCAAAATCTTTCAGTGTCATTCCAAATCATTCAATGTCATTCACGATCTTTCCACATCCTTCCACCTTCCATCGTTCAGTGTCATTCCACATTCTCTTTGATATATAACATAACATAACAATAACATAATCCTGGGTCAGCAGACACCTAATTAATGTGTTAATACATGATACATTTTTATATAAGCAACACTTATGATTGTAACGTATTTTTAATTCTTTCTAGGCGGGAACTGTCCGAACAAAAAATTCATGCAATTTGTAATTAGACACTTTGTCATACAAAAAGTCACTCAGGGCAAGAGAAAAAAAATTGTCACTTGCCCAAGTTGGGCAAGTAATTTGGCCACTCGGGCAAGGCAAATTTTAGTGGCACTTGCCCTATGGGGAAGCAGTTTTTAAAGTTAACTTCGAACCCTGTGATGGTGTCTTGTGACCAGTCTTTATCAGCTGATGTTCCATGAAGGCGTGCCTTACCTGTCACAAGAATGAAGGCAAGTCACGCCCCCCGCTGTCCGTTCACTCCGCCAAGATGCTGCTCCAGGTGGTAGAGAGGATGAAGGCTCCCTTGTCTCTGTTCATGGTTTTTATGCCTCGCTTGCAGATCTCAATTGCTTCTTTGATCCAGCGCTGTAGTTTGTTCTCTCCGGTGCGGATGACCCTGCCCTTCTCCCAGTCCATGATGTGGTTTTCCCTTTTGCAGTGGTCAGTGATTGCTGATTTGTAATGTTCATGTTGTGCTTGTTCTTTTACTGCTCTGATTTTTTTAATTTTTTTGACAGGTAAGTCACACCCTCATGGAACATCAGCTGATAAAGACGGGTCTCAAGACACCATCATGCGACACTCTGAAGAAGGCGAAAGGCTCGCCGAAACATGTCAGGTAAAAAATTAACCTAAAACATAATTGTCTGCTTTTAATGAATCAGTCAAATATCAATAATAAGAAGACAAAATGAACCTAATACAAATAAATGAATGCTTAATAACTCCCCTGGACATGCTCCTAAAAATCCAAACCTTCACCTGTAAATAAAACGTCCCGACCTGAAGACATCTTAATGTTATTATTTTGTTATACACACAGCGCCGCCAAGTGGAATCAAAAATTTGTTTTTATTTTAATTTTCACGTACTGCACGGTGCCCTTTTGACGAATCCGACTGAAAATTAGTCAGAAAAGACTCACTTACTCTCTGCCGAATTTTGTGACGTTTTGGCAAAAGGCGTGGCTATTACGGTGCTGAAAAGTCCGATTGTACTCTGTGGCAACAAAAGCTCCGGCAACATTACTCAGATGATACTATCTTCTCGAAGTTGTACACATTTGAGGATACTTCAGCCCTGAAGACATCCACCAACTTATTTTTCATCGTAGTAGTAGCGCCACCAACTGGTAAAAGCTAATACAAGTTATTTTTTTGGATGTTTTTCTCCGTGCAACTCAACAAGGTCGCCCTCATATATGCTCGGATGACTGTTTCGGCCATGAGGATGTCACAATAAGAAATTCATCCTTTTTCGTGAAAAGTTGTGGGAGTGGCATTGCACTGTTCGGCAATAAAACAACGCTGATTATGAGGTTCTAAATATGAACGACAACTCGTGAAACTTTACACACACATCAGGCCGAGCAAATTTATCAATATTTTATACGCTAGTTGTGCAGCCTTTTTGAAATGGCTCGCCATGGCCCTCGAGAAATGTTAAAAAAAGCAGCCCTGGTTGAGTGTTTCACCTCGCTTTTTGTAAATTTTATGGAGTACAGTGAATCCTCGGTTATCGCGGTTAATGGGGACAGAGACCACCCGCGAAAACTGAAAATCCGCGAAGTAGCGGCGCACCTTCAAAAATGCTTAAAAAAATATACAATATATATAATAAATATATATATATATATATATATATATATATATACGGGGAGAGAGAGAGTGAAATACATGTTATATGGCATTCTTTATTTATTTATTTATTTATTCTTTTATACATTCATAACTGACAGCTTCGCGCTCCGCTCGTGCCCGGGCGGAAGAGGTGCTCCAATTCGGCTTAACTGTGACACACACCCGCCCTCCTCCCCCGGAGCTTCCATTCGGTTAAACTTAGGGGCCGCTTGGCACCGCCCGTGCCCGGGGAAGGTGCTCCTCTTCGGCTTACTGTGACGCGAGCATGCCCTCCTCCTCCGGAGCTTCCATTCGGTTAAACTTAGGGGCCGCTTGGAACCGCCCGTGCCCGGGGAAGGTGCTCCTCTTCGGCTTACTGTGTCGCGAGCATGCCCTCCTCCTCCGGAGCTTCCATTCGGTTAAACTTAGGGGCCGCTTGGAACCGCCCGTGCCCGGGGAAGGTGCTCCTCTTCGGCTTACTGTGACGCGAGCATGCCCTCCTCCTCCGGAGCTTCCATTCGGTTAAACTTAGGGGCCGCTTGGCACCGCCCGTGCCCGGGGAAGGTGCTCCTCTACGGCTTAACTGCCACGCACGCCGGCCGGAGCTCTGGTACGGTCCGAACCGCGCGAAACGTCGCCACCGATCGTGTCCGGGGGAACGTGCTCTTCTTCGTCCACTCTCCTCTTCGCCCACGCTCTTCTTCGGCGCACGCCGGCCGTCTAACCGCTCCAGCGCCCCGTCGTGCCGCTCGGCGAAACTACAATGCCCCCGAATATTTTTTATACCCGCGAAGCACTGAACCCGCGAAAGGTGAACCGCGAAGTAGCGAGGGTTCACTGTATGTATAAGACCAAGACCTACAAAAAAGTCTCTTGGAGCAATGAGCTAGGTTTTACAGGAAGTCGGCCATTTTGAATTTATTAAAAGGGGGCGGGTCACCACAATGGACTTTGTGTAGAAATTATTATTGGGGCCCGAGCAGCGACCGCGGCGAGGTCCCTATTGTTTATGTAGAAATTATTATTAGGGCCCGAGCAGCGACCGCTACGAGGTCCCCATTGTTTTTGTGGAAATTATTATTATTATTATTATTAGGGCCCGAGCAGTGACCGCTGCGAGGTCCCTATTGTTTTTCTAGAAATTGTTATTAGGGCCCGAGCTGCGACGGCTGCGAAGTCCCTATTGTTTTTGTAGAAAATATTATTACTTTCAAATTTCCCCATTGTGGGACTAATAAAGGACATCTTATCTTATCTTCTCTTATTATTATTATTATTATTAGGGCCTGAGCAGCGACCGCTGCGAAGTCCCTATTGTTTTTGTAGAAATTATTATTATTATTATTTTTCCGATTGTTCGATTGCATTTTTGACCCCCGAAACATGCACAAAAATTCACCAAACTTGGCAGTCTCATCGGGCATGGCGAAAAATTTGATATTTTAATGTCTAATATGAATAGGAAGTGAGTTATGAATTTTTGAAAGTCCGACTTTTGCCCTTTTTTGCATGTTTACAGGGGTCATTCTTTTGCACCCTGATCCTAAAGGCTTCATCTGATTGCCTTAAAATTCTGTCTGTAGCATCTTAAGACCTGGGACAAACACTGGGGCTAAAATTTTTTGTTTCCGAAATACTATATGACGGGGGCGGGGCTTCGAAGTTTTCACTTAAGATTTCCTTCGCCGCAATGGACAAAATGCTTAATAACTCTCTTGCACATGCTGCTAAAAATCCAAAACTTCACATGTACATAAAGAGTCGGTACCTGAAAACATCTATATGTTTATATTCAGTTATACACCTTGCGCCAATCAATATCATTTTTTACATTTTGACGTACTGCACGGTGCCCTTTTAACGAATCCGATTGAAAATTGGCTAGAAAAGACTCAAGACATTGATCTTACTCTATCCCTATTTTTGTGACTTTCCTTCGAAGGGCGTGGCTATTACGGTGCCGCAGAGTCTGATTATTCTCCGTGGCAACAAAAGTTCCTGCAAAATGATTCAGATGATCCATCTTCTTGAAATTTTTCACATTTGAGGATATTCAGGCCCTGAAGACGGCTGCCAACTTATTTTTGATCGCAGTGGTAGCGCCACCAACTGGTTAAAACAAATACAAATTATTTTCGTTGATGTTTTTCTCCGGGCAGGTTTACAAAATCTACCTTATATTTGCTCGGATGAGTGTTTAAGCCTTGAGGATGTCACAATACGAAAGTCTTTCGCCTTCTTCAGAGTGTCACATGATGGTGTCTTGTGGCCCGTCTTTATCAGCTGATGTTCCATGAGGGCGTGACTTACCATTCACAAGAATGAAGGCAAGTCACGCCCCCCGCTGTCCGTTCACTCCGCCAAGATGTTGCTCCAGGTGGTAGAGAGGATGAAGGCTCCCTTGTCTCTGTTCATGGTTTTTATGCCTCGCTTGCAGATCTCAATGGCCTTCTGATCCAGCGCTGTTGTTTGTTCTCTTCGGTGCGGATGACCCTGCCCTTCTCCCGGTCCATGATGTGGTTTTCCCTTTTGCAGTGGTCAGTGATTGCTGATTTGTAATGTTCATGTTGTGCTTGTTCTTTTACTGCTCTGATTTTTCATTTTTTTGACAGGTAAGTCACACCCTCATGGAACATCAGCTGATAAAGACGGGTCTCAAGACACCATCATGCGACACTCTGAAGAAGGCGAAAGACTCGCCGAAACATGTCAGGTAAAAAATTAACCTAAAACATAATTGTCTGCTTTTAATGAATCAGTCAAATATCAATAATAAGAAGACAAAATGTACCTAATACAAATAAATGAATGCTTAATAACTCCCCTGCACATGCTCCTAAAAATCCAAACCTTCACCTGTAAATAAAACGTCCCGACCTGAAGACATCTTAATGTTATTATTTTGTTATACACACAGCGCCGCCAAGTGGAATAAAAAATGTGTTTTTATTTTCATTTTCACGTACTGCAACGTGCCCTTTTGACGAATCCGACTGAAAATTAGTCAGAAAAGACTCAAGACAATGATCTTACTCTCTGCCGAATTTTGTGACGTTTTGGCAAAAGGCGTGGCTATTACGGTGCTGAAAAGTCCGATTGTACTTTGTGGCAACAAAAGCTCCGGCAACATGACTCAGATGATCCTATCTTCTCGAAGTTGTACACATTTGAGGATACTTCAGCCCTGAAGACATCTACCAACTTATTTTTCATCGTAGTAGTAGCGCCACCAACTGGTAAAAGCTAATACAAGTTATTTTCTTGGATGTTTTTCTCCGTGCAACTCAACAAGGTCGCCCTCATATATGCTCGGATGACTGTTTCGGCCATGAGGATGTCACAATACGAAATTCATCCTTTTTCGTGAAAAGTTGTGGGAGTGGCATTGCACTGTTCGGCAATAAAACAACGCTGATTATGAGGTTCTAAATATGAACGACAACTCGTGAAACTTTACACACACATCAGGCAGAGCAAATTTATCAATATTTTATACGTTAGTTGTGCAGCTTTTTTTAAATGGCTCGCCATGGCCCTCGAGAAATGTTCAAAAAAGCAGCCCTGGTTGAGTGTTTCACCTCGCTTTTTGTAAATTTTATGGAGTACAGTGAACCCTCGGTTATCGCGGTTAATGGGGACCGAGACCACCCGCGAAAACTGAAAATCCGCGAAGTAGCGGCGCACCTTCAAAAATGCTTAAAAAAAAATACAATATATATAATAAATATATAAATATATATATATATATATATATATATACGGGGAGAGAGAGAGAGAGTGAAATTCATGTTATAACAAAAAAAACAAATTATTATTCAAACGTATTATTTTTTTATTCCCCAGCCATTCTTTTTTAATTTATTTAATTACTCTGACTTTTACCTGCTGGTACGCCGTCCGGTGTGCCCTGTGAAATGAAAGGTGCCATTCTTTATTTATTTATTTATTTATTCATTTATTCATTCATAACTGACAGCTTCGCGCTCCGCTCGTGCGCGGAAGAGGTGCTCCGATTCGGCTTAACTGTGACACACGCCCACCCTCCTCCCCCGGAGCTTCCATTCGGTTAAACTTAGGGGCCGCTTGGCACCGCCCGTGCCCGGGGAAGGTGCTCCTCTTCGGCTTACTGAGTCGCGAGCATGCCCTCCTCCTCCGGAGCTTCCATTCGGTTAAACTTAGGGGCCGCTTGGCACCGCCCGTGCCCGGGGAAGGTGCTCCTCTACGGCTTAACTGCCACGCACGCCGGCCGGAGCTCTGGTACGGTCCGAACCGCGCGAAACGTCGCCACCGATCGTGTCCGGGGGAACGTGCTCTTCTTCGTCCACTCTCCTCTTCGCCCACGCTCTTCTTCGGCGCACGCCGGCCGTCTAACCGCTCCAGCGCCCCGTCGTGCCGCTCGGCGAAACTACAATGCCCCCGAATATTTTTTATACCCGCGAAGCACTGAACCCGCGAAAGGTGAACCGCGAAGTAGCGAGGGTTCACTGTATGTATAAGACCAAGACCTACAAAAAAGTCTCTTGGAGCAATGAGATAGGTTTTACAGGAAGTCGGCCATTTTGAATTTACTTAAAAGGGGGCGGGTCACCACAATGGACTTTGTGTAGAAATTATTATTGGGGCCCGAGCAGCGACCGCGGCGAGGTCCCTATTGTTTATGTAGAAATTATTATTAGGGCCCGAGCAGCGACCGCTACGAGGTCCCCATTGTTTTTGTGGAAATTATTATTATTATTATTATTAGGGCCCGAGCAGTGACCGCTGCGAGGTCCCTATTGTTATTAGGGCCCGAGCTGCGACGGCTGCGAGGTCCCTATTGTTTTTGTAGAAAATATTATTACTTTTATTATTATTATTATTATTATTATTAGGGCCTGAGCAGCGACCGCTGCGAAGTCCCTATTGTTTTTGTAGAAATTATTCTTATTATTATTTTTCCGATTGTTCGATCGCATTTTTGACCCCCGAAACATGCACAAAAATTCACCAAACTTGGCAGTCTCATCGGGCATGGCGAAAAATTTGATATTTTAACGTCTAATATGAACAGGAAGTGAGTTATGAATTTTTGAAAGTCCGACTTTTGCCCTTTTTTGCATGTTTACAGGGGTCATTCTTTTGCACCCTGATCCTAAAGGCTTCATCTGATTGCCTTAAAATTCTGTCTGTAGCATCTTAAGACCTGGGACAAACACTGGGGCTAAAATTTTTTGTTTCCGAAATACTATATGAACGGGGGCGGGGCTTCGAAGTTTTCACTTAAGATTTCCTTCGCCGCAATGGACAAAATGCTTAATAACTCTCCTGCACATGCAGCTAAAAATCCAAAACTTCACATGTACATAAAGAGTCGGTACCTGAAGACATCTATATGTTTATATTCAGTTATACACCTTGCGCCAATCAATATCATTTTTTACATTTTGACGTACTGCACGGTGCCCTTTTAACGAATCCGATTGAAAATTGGCTAGAAAAGACTCAAGACATTGATCTTACTCTATCCCTATTTTTGTGACTTTCCTTCGAAGGGCGTGGCTATTACGGTGCCGCAGAGTCTGATTAATCTCCGTGGCAACAAAAGTTCCTGCAAAATGATTCAGATGATCCATCTTCTCGAAATTTTTCACATTTGAGGATATTCAGGCCCTGAAGACGGCTGCCAACTTATTTTTGATCGCAGTGGTAGCGCCACCAACTGGTTAAAACAAATACAAATTATTTTCTTTATGTTTTTCTCCGGGCAGGTTAACAAAATCTACCTTATATTTGCTCGGATGAGTGTTTAGGCCTTGAGGATGTCACAATACGAAAGTCTTTCGCCTTCTTCAGAGTGTCACATGATGGTGTCTTGTGACCCGTCTTTATCAGCTGATGTTCCATGAGGGCGTGACTTACCTGTCACAAGAATGAAGGCAAGTCACGCCCCCCGCTGTCCGTTCACTCTGCCAAGATGCTGCTCCAGGTGGTAGAGAGGATGAAGGCTCCCTTGTCTCTGTTCATGGTTTTTATGCCTCGCTTGCAGATCTCAATGGCCTCTCTGATCCAGCGCTGTTGTTTGTTCTCTTCGGTGCGGATGACCCTGCCCTTCTCCCGGTCCATGATGTGGTTTTCCCTTTTGCAGTGGTCAGTGATTGCTGATTTGTAATGTTCATGTTGTGCTTGTTCTTTTACTGCTCTGATTTTTAATTTTTTTGACAGGTAAGTCACACCCTCATGGAACATCAGCTGATAAAGACGGGTCTCAAGACACCATCATGCGACACTCTGAAGAAGGCGAAAGACTCGCCGAAACATGTCAGGTAAAAAATTAACCTAAAACATAATTGTCTGCTTTTAATGAATCAGTCAAATATCAATAATAAGAAGACAAAATGAACCTAATACAAATAAATGAATGCTTAATAACTCCCCTGCACATGCTCCTAAAAATCCAAACCTTCACCTGTAAATAAAACGTCCCGACCTGAAGACATCTTAATGTTATTATTTTGTTATACACACAGCGCCGCCAAGTGGAATCAAAAATGTGTTTTTATTTTAATTTTCACATACTGCACGGTGCCCTTTTGACGAATCCGACTGAAAATTAGTCAGAAAAGACTCAAGACAATGATCTTACTCTCTGCCGAATTTTGTGACGTTTTGGCAAAAGGCGTGGCTATTACGGTGCTGAAAAGTCAGATTGTACTCTGTGGCAACAAAAGCTCCGGCAACATGACTCAGATGATCCTATCTTCTCGAAGTTGTACACATTTGAGGATACTTCAGCCCTGAAGACATCTACCAACTTATTTTTCATCGTAGTAGTAGCGCCACCAACTGGTAAAAGCTAATACAAGTTATTTTCTTGGATGTTTTTCTCCGTGCAACTCAACAAGGTCGCCCTCATATATGCTCGGAGGACTGTTTCGGCCATGAGGATGTCACAATACGAAATTCATCCTTTTTCGTGAAAAGTTGTGGGAGTGGCATTGCACTTTTTGGCAATAAAACAACGCTGATTATGAGGTTCTAAATATAAACGACAACTCGTGAAACTTGACACACACATCAGGCAGAGCAAATTTATCAATATTTTATACGTTAGTTGTGCAGCTTTTTTGAAATGGCTCGCCATGGCCCTCGAGAAATGTTCAAAAAAGCAGCCCTGGTTGAGTGTTTCACCTCGCTTTTTGTAAATTTTATGGAGTACAGTGAACCCTCGGTTATCGCGGTTAATGGGGACCGAGATCACCCGCGGAAACTGAAAATCCGCGAAGTAGCGGCGCACCTTCAAAAATGCTTAAAAGAAAATACAATATATATAATAATATATATATATATATATATATATATATATATATATATATATATATATATATATATATATCTGTATATATATATATATATATATATATATGTATATATATATATATATATATATATATATATGTATATGTATATATATATATATATATATATCTGTATATATATATATATATATATATATATGTATATATATATATATATATATATATATATATATATATATATGTATATATATATACGGGGAGAGAGAGAGAGTGAAATTCATGTTATAACAAAAAAAACAAATTATTATTAAAACGTATTATTTTTTTATTCCCCAGCCATTCTTTTTGTATTTATTTAATTACTCCGACTTTTACCTGCTGGTACGCCGTCCGGTGTTCCCTGTGAAATGAAAGGTGGCATTCTTTATTTATTTATTTATTTATTCATTTATTCATTCATAACTGACAGCTTCGCGCTCCGTTCGTGCCCGGGCGGAAGAGGTGTTCCAATTCGGCTTAACTGTGACACACGCCCGCCCTCCTCCCCCGGAGCTTCCATTCGGTTAAACTTAGGGGCCGCTTGGCACCGCCCGTGCCCGGGGAAGGTGCTCCTCTTCGGCTTACTGTGACGCGAGCATGCCCGCCTCCTCCGGAGCTTCCATTCGGTTAAACTTAGGGGCCGCTTGGAACCGCCCGTGCCCGGCGAAGGTGCTCCTCTTCGGCTTACTGTGACGCGAGCATGCCCTCCTCCTCCGGAGCTTCCATTTGGTTAAACTTAGGGGCCGCTTGGAACCGCCCGTGCCCGGGGAAGGTGCTCCTCTTCGGCTTACTGTGACGCGAGCATGCCCTCCTCCTCCAGAGCTTCCATTCGGTTAAACTTAGGGGCCGCTTGGCACCGCCCGTGCCCGGGGACGGTGCTCCTCTACGGCTTAACTGCCACGCACGCCGGCCGGAGCCCTGGTACGGTCCGAACCGCGCGAAACGTCGCCACCGATCGTGTCCGGGGGAACGTGCTCTTCTTCGTCCACTCTCCTCTTCGCCCACGCTCTTCTTCGGCGCACGCCGGCCGTCTAACCGCTCCAGCGCCCGTCGTGCCGCTCGGCGAAACTACAATGCCCCCGAATATTTTTTTATACCCGCGAAGCACTGAACCCGCGAAAGGTGAACCGCGAAGTAGCGAGGGTTCACTGTATGTATAAGACCAAGACCTACAAAAAGTCTCTTGGAGCAATGAGCTAGGTTTTACAGGAAGTCGGCCATTTTGAATTTACTTAAAAGGGGCGGGTCACCACAATGGACTTTGTGTAGAAATTATTATTGGGGCCCGAGCAGCGACCGCGGCGAGGTCCCTATTGTTTATGTAGAAATTATTATTAGGGCCCGAGCAGCAACCGCTACGAGGTCCCCATTGTTTTTGTGGAAATTATTATTACTTTTATTATTATTATTATTATTATTATTAGGGCCTGAGCAGCGACCGCTGCGAAGTCGCTATTGTTTTTGTAGAAATTGTTATTAGGGCCCGAGCTGCGACGGCTGCGAGGTCCCTAATGTTTTTGTAGAAAATATTATTACTTTTATTATTATTATTATTATTATTATTAGGGCCTGAGCAGCGACCGCTGCGAAGTCGCTATTGTTTTTGTTGAAATTATTATTATTATTATTTTTCCGATTGTTCGATCGCATTTTTGACCCCCGAAACATGCACAAAAACTCACCAAACTTGGCAGTCTCATTGGGCATGGCGAAAAATTTGATATTTTAACGTCTAATATGAACAGGAAGTGAGTTATGAATTTTTGAAAGTCCGACTTTTGCCCTTTTTTGCATGTTTACAGGGGTCATTCTTTTGCACCCTGATCCTAAAGGCTTCATCTGATTGCCTTAAAATTCTGTCTGTAGCATCTTAAGACCTGGGACAAACACTGGGGCTAAAATCTTTTGTTTCCGAAATACTATATGACGGGGGCGGGGCTTCAAAGTTTTCACTTAAGATTTCCTTCGCCGCAATGGACAAAATGCTTAATAACTCTCATGCACATGCTGCTAAAAATCCAAAACTTCACATGTACATAAAGAGTCGGTACCTGAAGACATCTATATGTTTATATTCGTTTCCTGTCTTTTTTACGTCATAGTGTACATAAGGGTCTGATGCAACCTCTGACTGAGAATCAGCCTTGTCCGCATTGTGAATCATGTAAAAATCACCCAGCAGGGGGCAGAGGTGCAAAAGATCCGCCTTGAATCTGCGCCAGAGGTACAAATGGGGGGCGGGATCCTGGGGTAGACTTATAAGTGTGGAGAGCAGCGTGGGTAGCAGCAGCATCGGCAGCACTAGCAGCAGTCGCATTAGTAGCGTTAGCAATGAAATCCTCCAAGCAAATGACGATCGAGGAATGCTTTTTTGTAAAAAAAAAAGCTTCCTAAAAGCATCAAGGCGATGGAGACGCTTTGGTTGAGAGGATGACGCTTCGTCGTCGTCTCAACAAACAGGCGTCTAAAGAGGGTGCGCGTGCCTTGCGGCCTGCATCGCCTGCCTTCGGACAATAGCCAAAGCAGCTGAGAGTCCTCACCAGATCCCCCCGAACGAGGAGGTAAGCGCTCGCAAGTTACCATTGAACATGTGGTTTTACCCCTCATGCTTTTATTGTACATATCATGCATCTTGCGGGCAGAAAATGTCGCATAAATGTGCAGTTAGACGCGAGCGTATCTCCTCCCCGACGAGGAAACAACAATACTGAATGGTGTGGTAATCATGCATACTTTCTAAAATTCACAGATTGTGCATCCCGCGGCAAGAAAGTTCCTCCTCGTCTTGTTGGTGTAAAGAAAGGTAAATTATAATATGAAACTTCACACGCCAGCAATAAAATGCAGCAATAAATATATATTTCCAATTGTTTATATTTCTGTAATTTACAGGTTGTGCATCAGGAAGCAGTGGTTCCGGATGGCGTCACACTGGATGGCAACCGAGGAAAATCGACTTTACAGCAACCCCTGGACCACTGAATGCCGCTGCCCATTTGGAGTCTGAGGAGCCAGCTGATTTCCTGCAGCTGTTTCTCACGGATGAGCTTCTGCAGCACATCGCGGATGCCAGCAATCACTTCCCAGACAATTATTTTCACACAAACCCCAGTGGACAAACACAAGCTCGCCTATTTTCCACGGACCAGCAAAGCCAGACCACAACGAAAGTGTCGGGTCTGTTTGCGCAAAGGCAAACGGAGTGAAACAAGAATGTGGTGTGAACTATGTTGTGTGCCCTTGCATCAAGGCAACTGTTTTATTTTATATCACACAAAAAAAAAGTATGTATGACACTGATGTATTTCATTTTTGTACATAGTTCAACAGTTCAGTCGTTTAGTGTTATGTGCAAATAAATTTATTTTATCAAAAACATATTTTTTGTGCTTTTTTTTATTTTATAGAAGGCATGCATTATTTAGATGTTAGAGGTGTCATAAAAGCCATAAATAATAGTGTCAAAGTTCAAATTATGGTCAAAATGCATCAGTTTACAAAAAGCTCATTTTCTCAGTTTTTTCCCCAGGGATTGGAGTTTTCATGAAATTTAGCTATTTTCAAATGCCGATTGTTCAAGAATGGAAAAAGATAGGAACAAACATTTTTTTTCTGTTGAAAGAAGAGAGTCTCATCTTTCTTCGGGTGTGCTCCATGTCTATATAGCATTAGAATACAATATTCTGTGGGCCTTGCAATATTAGTCAAAACCCAGGAAAACTCTGGGATTGAGTGGGTTGCTCCAGTGAAAATGGCTGGTATTTAATGAGTTAAGACTGGTTAGGACATCCGGCTCGCAGTCCCAAGGTGCAGGGTTCGATCCCGGGACCCAGCTTTCCTGTGTGGAGGTTGCATTTGTGAGTGAGTTTGAGCGCAGATGGTTGTTCGTCTTTGCGTGCCCTGCGATTGGCTGGCAACCACTTCAGGGTGTGCCCCGCCTACTGCCCGTTGACAGCTGGGTAGGCTCCAGCACGCTATCCTTGTGAGAATAAGCGGATTGGATATTACATGTATGTGTTTATGCCCTAGGCCAGGCGAGGGCAAACTACGGCCCGGGGGCCACATGCGGCCCGTTAAAAGTTTTAATCCGGGCCGCCGAACTTGAAAAAAATTTAATGAATAAACCTTGTTAATGTTTTATTTTCTAAACACTGTGGTTTTCAAAGACAAATATTATTGTTGGAATGCTTTTATTCACTTTCATATAAAATTAAATGTATTTTTTTTCTCAGATGAGGTGAGGTTTCCAAAACACTCCATCCATCTGCTCCTGGTCAGGCCCCTCTGTCATATTTTAGAACCCATTGTGGTCCTCCAATCAAAAAGTTTGCCCGCCCCTGCCCTAGGCTTTGTGTCTTTGCTTGGTTGACTGTGTAATGAGTGTATGAATGCATTTCTTTCTACCAGACACCTTGGACTTCCCATGGCAGATTAATAATCTATTTTATCTATCCATCAGAGTCACGAATGTCATTTGATGAGTAGAGAATTTAGAGTCTCCAATTAACCTAATATACATGGATTTGCGCATGGAAACCTGAGAAAAAGCCCTTAGTCCTACTTTTCCATCTGAACCACTTTATCCTCACGAGGGTCACAGCCGTGACATCCCAGCTGACTTCAGAAAGTAAGTGGGCGACGACTCATGATCTCTTGGTTGAATAATATTGTTAGGGGCTCAAAATGGCCCTCTACAATAAAATGGCAGAAGAATATTACATACTCTCTGGCAGAAGAATATTGCGTTTTTTTGTTTTGTCCAATTAACTTAAATAAAACTTGGGGAAATTTAATGATTACATGTAAACCAGCTGGTCTTCCCCATACCAAGCCCTGGCTAAAACTGACTGAAAAATGCATGATGTGTGCCTTTTAAACTCCTCGGCCCATCCACTATGCCAGGGATGGGCAAACTTTTTGATTGGGAGGGGGGGGGGGCACAATGAGTCCTAAAATACATTTAATTTTAAACGAAAGTGAACAAAAGCATTACAACAATATATATGTCTTTGAAAAACCACAGTATTTAGAAAATAAACCATTAACAAGGCTTATTCATTTAATTTTTTTCAAGTTTGGGGGGCTGGATTGAAACGTTTAACGGGCCACAAGTGGCCCCCGGGCCGTAGTTTGCCCAAGTGCCCTAAGCCAATTGATTCTAAAAAATAACAGTTTTCTTCATCAAAACAACATTTTATGATCAACATAAATGTTAGTGAGTACATAAAGGTATACTCATTCGATCTATCATAACCCCATGCACTTAGACTGTACAAAAAAAAGAAAATTTTTATTTTAAAACCTAGTATTTCGCCATGACGTCACACGCTAGCGTCAAGTGCTTGGCGCTAAAAACCCGGAAGTAACAGCGGCGCTCGGTTTGAAAGTGGAGAGTTGTGCATGGTAGGCGAATTCGGGAGAAATGTTTGTTGAACACGAGGACTGTGGCGTAGAAGATGGTTTAACAGCGATCTAGTGCGCACCCAACCGTGATGGCTGACCAACGAAATAAATGCGGACCGACGGAGTGGACTGACAGGACGTGGAAAACAGGTGTGTGGCATGTGTGCGTGTGCACGAATGTGGGAGCGCGTTCACTATGGTGGCAGCGATCGCAAAGCAGCAGCACCACTCCTTGACAAAAGTATTGTACTTTCTCTGATGTTTTGGGTTTGCTCTGCTTTGGGGTTTGTAGTTCTGGCCACGCAAAAGTAACAAAGCAAGTTCTTGGATGTCTGCTTTTTTCTTGAACTGTTAATTGGTTAACATCGTGGCTCTTATTTTTATCTAATGTATGGAGTTTGGTGGCTATCTATATGCACAACTATATTAGTTGCACTTGAAATTGCATACAGAAAATTTGTATAAATAGGTTACGCTATAAAGTATAACAATATTAACAATCGTTATTGTTGTTACTGTTTATTTATTTTATTTTGCAATAACTGTGCTCCAAGCTTAGCTGTTGTGCCAGCTGCCAAGTAAAAATATGTAATCTCACTCAATAATAGGAATAAATACTTAACTAACATCTCAATTTTTCGGGTTGGGCTGTGGGGGAGGGGAGGGTGGCTGCCTGACAAAAAGCAGACTGTCCTGCACATGCGCAGACCAGCCGAGTGTGTGAAGTGTGCGTAAGTGCAGTACCGGGACCGACCACTAGACAGCGATCCTGAGTAATTTTTCCGCACACACATTTCTAGCACACTCGTCTTGTTTTTGTGACCTTCCTGGGAAGCCCTGAAACTTTGACAGGACCTCCCCCTGAGCTTCTTATCACTGAATTCAATGCTCTTTTTTGTGGGGCCCAGATTTTTGGTCCCCACAAAAATTTTGGTCCCCTACAGTGGGTGTGCTGTCCGATGTTGGTCCCCAACATGTAGCTTATACAAACACACACACACACCCCTACTTGTTTTTTTTGACATTGTTGGGCCACCTGAGCAAAACTCACATTGTGGGAACCACCCTTTCTAGTGGTTGTACAGCTCTGAAAAAAATCAGGCAGTGTCCAGGAATTTAGTTAAACACAAAAACCACTTCAAATTACGAATTAATGACCTGGAGGTCAAATGAGTGACTCAAGTGCATGTAATTCAGTCACTGTAGCCCAAAGATTCTCTGGGCCAGTGGATGAACCATTATTCGTCTTGGACAGCATTGAAGCAGGCCGTAGCCTGGTTTCTAAAGCTGAAAGACTTACTGACAGAGTAAAGGAAAATAGAAAGGAGTTAATCACATTAGGTGAAGAAGGCAAGATGAATTTATTCAAGAGAACTGTCAAAGGAAAGTATTTGACCTGCGACGACTTGGATAAAGCAGAAAGAGAACTTGTGAAATACTGTCAAAGGCGAAGTTTCAAAAAAGATTTAGCCATATTTGAAAAACAAAAAAGGGTGAAGAAAAGTAGCCCACTTTACAAGTTCAATATAGTACTTCAAGATGGTGTCATGAGGGTTGGTGGACAGTTGAGCCACGCAGCCATGCCTGAAACAGCAAAACAGCAAGCCATCTTGCCAAGGATTCACATAACACAAAGCTAGTCCTGAGATACATTCATGAGATTACAGCTCACGCTGGAAGGAACCACATGATGGCTAATCTGCATCAACAGTTTTGGATACCTCGAGCTGCTAGAGTCATCAGAAGAGTGCTACCTGACGATCCGCCTTTCAAGAGAATTGGCGTTGATTATTTTGGTCCATTCTAAGTAAGTAGGGTTAGAGGACAAGTAAAGAGATACGGCGTGATTTTTACATGTCTCGCTGTACGAGCCGTACATCTGGAAATTGCATCTTCACGTGACACAGATGCTTGTCTCAACGCAATCCGAAGATTTCTTGTCAGAAGAGGACAAGTGAGAGAGATGTATTCTGATAACGGAACCAACTTTAGATCAGCTGACAGTGAAATGAAGAAATCAATCAAAGAATGGAACACTAAGTAAATCGAGAAACACTTGCTGCAAAAAGGTATTCAGTGGCATAGCAATCCCCCAGCAGGTTCCCACCACGGAGGAAGCTGTGAGCGACTTATTTGGTCTGTGAGAAAAATCCTGAATGTCACTGTAAAAGAACAAATTTCGGGTGAAGAAAGTCAATATACCTTGCTTGGTGAGGCTGAAGCAGTTATAAACAGCAGGCCTATCACAAGGACATCTTCCGACCTCAACGACTTGGAAGCACTCACACCCAACACTCTGTTGTGGCTGAAGGTCAAACCTGAGTTACCTCCTGGAGTCTTCTGTAAAGACGACCAATACGCCCCAATACGTACCTCTGGGAATGAGCTGGTCAGCTCTTTAAAGAGTATTATGTAAGTTGAAATACATTAATCCATTTTTCTTTTTTGGACCATCTTTAACTGTGTAGTGTGTAATGTCTAAAATACAAAATGATCTGATTTTAGGGTGCAGTTGACGACTGTGGCACAGGTCCTCGCTCTACAAGTGCTAATAGTCTTCGGCAAAGAGAAAAATCTGCCATAAGGTACAGAAAACATTGGCATCAGAGTAAATGGATGCATGTTTTTGCAATGTGCGAGGAAACTGGCGAACTCAGAGAAAACTACGCAGGCTTGGGAGAACATGCAAACTCTACACAGGAAGGCCGGAGCCGGAATCGATCCCACAACCTCTGCATTGTGAGACCATCGTGCTCACAAGTCGCCCACCGTGGCGGCCGTCCATTATGAATGCCATCCCACCATCCATTATCTGTACGGCTTCTCCTCACAAGGGTTGCGGGGGGTGCTGGAGCCTATCCCAGCTATCTTGGGGCAGTAGGTGGGGTACACCCTAAACTGGTTGCCAGCCAATCGCAGGTCACACAAAGACAAACAACCATCCGCGCTCACACTCACACCAATTTAGGGTGTCCAAACAACCTGCCATGCATGTGTTTGGAATGTGGGAGGAAACCGGAGAACCCACGCAGGCGTGTGGGAAACATGCAAACTCCAAACAGGAAAGCCGGAATCAATCCCGCGACCTCTGCATTGTGAGACCATCGTGCTAACAAGTCGCCCACCATGCATCCCTGCTAAATAAATGATTAATTTTTACATTTTAGTATTTGTAAGCGATCTTGTGTTCATGACAGCATTTTCAACAGTGTGGGTGTTTGTATGAAAGCATTTCACTCGTGTATGGGCATGAGCATGTTTCAGTTGTATTTATGAATAACAATAATTTCACAATTGTGCCTGAGCGCCTTTCACTGGTGTGTATGAGAATGTTTCACCTATGTGTATGAGCGCATTTGACGAGTGTATGAGCAGCAACTATTTCACTAGTGTGTATGAGAGCGTTTCACTCGTATGTATGATAGCGTTTCATAAGTATGCATGAGCAACAACAATTTCACTGGTGTGTAAGAGTGCATTTCAGAAGTGTGAAGCGATTCCTGACTTTTTTCCCCAACGGCACCTCATACTCCCCATCTCCCGCTCACTTCTCCTGACCCCATGAGCCATCCCCGTTGCTACTACATGGAGATTTGATGTGTTTTTTTGTTTTTTTTGTTATTAGCTTCTTCAACATCTCTTCTGATTCTCATCTCTTCTCTGGCGCTCGTCTCCGCCTGTCTGATTTGAAGTCGACCTCAGAATTTGCACTATTTTGACATGACTTCTGTGGTAATCACTACTGACATATTGTGTCATTTGCTCAATAATACATTAAAATTATAATAAATAATAAAAATGGGTCCGGTGCCGAGCTCTGGCTTCATATCTTTAAAAGTGGTCTTCTCAAATCTGTTACTAATGGCCTCTAAATCGGTTGTGGTAGAGAAGGGGCAAATTAGACCTTATGGCATCTTAATTTGGTCAAGTCTTGTACCCATTTTCAAGGCCAGCGACTATTGCTTTAGCTATATACAAGAAAAGGATTATTCTGAATATACACAACAACAAATCCCAGATGTCCATCCCAAATGTTGTTTCAAAATAATCCAGTTCAGATGATAAACAAATGTATTGGTATGTTGAGGTCATTATTTCAAATCAAAATATACACTTCTTTTTCAGACAATGGGGAGGATCGAAGAAGTGGAAAAGTTGCAGGAGTAACTTCAAAACAATGCAAAGAGACAGAATCTGGAAGAATGTCAAGTTTGTCCATGTTTATATTTCTGGAATTTAGTGGGCGTGCATCTCGAAATGTTTGGGGATGGTTTGGGCTGCCAGACAAGACTTTCACTGCGAGCGCTGGACCACTGGATGCTGCGGCAAACAGCGGACTTCTTGCAGCTATTTATTACCAACAAGCTACTCCTGCACATCAATGATGCGGATGGCACAGACTGCTTTGCAGACAATTATTTTGAGGCAAAACCAAGAGGTCTGTAAGCACTCTGAAAACAAAGTAAAATATTTGACACCCACGGCAAAGAAAGCCATGCTACAGCATAGGGCTGGGCGATAAACCGAAAATTTACCGTTACCGAAATTTATTACAATGACCGAAATCATTTTGCCCATGTCGGTAAATTCGATGAATAAAAAAAGAAAAGCCTTTTGTCTGCGGCAATGTTCATGCCCCTTTAAGACCGCGACAGCGCCTCTAGTCATGTGACTCCACCCGTCTGTCGCTCTCGTTGCTGGCGATTCAAATCCAGAAGCTTTCTCACCACCCACAACACAACCATGCTGTGCTGAAAGTTCAAAGTGAGAAGCAAGGTTCGACAAGTGACAACAGCCCATGAACGGAGGCGACACCATACGAGAGAACGTCTCAGAGGTGGACGCGATAGCCTAGCACATAGCTAAAGATAAAGCTCCTCTAGTTACGTGGCGCGCACAGGATTTAAACGCTTCATGAAAGCCGTATTTCCCGATATGGACTACATCGGGCCGGGAGCTTAGACATGTCAAGCATTTTGCATCTACATCCGACTTGTGGTCGGGTCGCAACATGGATCCCTGATTGAGCCTAACTGTGCATTACATAGATGACAAGTGGCGACTGCGCAGCAGAGTACTCGAGACGGCACATTTTCCCCGATAATACCCACTTGTTTATTTGGCTTGCATTGACATTTTCTTTCATTTTATTTCGCGTTTTTTTATTTGCCATTATTTACATCATGAGAGCATCTTGGCGCAATCTATTTGCAGAAAAAGATTTCGCAAGAGGTACCCTTTTTCTTTGTGACATTGTTCAAGTCATGCAAAGCAAGCTCAGGGTTCGCGGTTAACCGCTTCCCGATTGCCCGGGGCAAGTGAAATTTGGCCACGGGCAAGGTAAAATTATGGGCAACTTGCCCGACCGGGCAAGCATTTTTTAAAGCAGCCAAATATCTTTAATTTTGACGAAAACGGTGGTGTGATCTGTTTGTGTGCACTGTATGGTGATGGTTTAACCCAGACAACCCCTTATGTTTTGGTATGGTCCATTGGCCTTATCGGGGGTAATGGGCGGGCGCTACGGGGATCAGTTAGTTCAGTGAATGTCGAGTTAAAGTGGACGTCAATAAATCCCGCAGTATTGGAACTCGCTGTCGTAGCATCCTCATTTGAAGTTTGAAAAACACAACAAAAACCTACGATATTTTGGCCGAAAATTGACAGCCGGAAGTTTTCTTACCTTCTGCGCATGTTTACGAGTGGCGACGAGTTCGTTCAAATCCGAACATTTCGGATTCCTCTGACATGACTAAAATAGCTCGAATATTTTTAAGTAGACAATTCAGTTGTGAGTAAGGAAGGGAGTAATATTTGATTATTGGCTGTTAATTCATTAGCTCCATGATGTGACCTGACATAGTGTCAGTGACTGTGTTCTGTTTATGCTATGAAATTTATGGAGGCAGCACCACAGGCACTAAATTTGCCACACTCATAATTTACTCATGTGATTCCTCAATTAATACGCTCTCCTGGACTTAAAATTGATCATCTGGATTGCTGTAATATCATTTTCCCAATTTAACATGCAGATTTGTTAATTATTAAAACTACAATTAACATTTTCAATAACTGCACAGGATGATACATTTGCTCTTGTGAGTAGGGTTTCATGGTTGATGATGAAAACAAGATTAATTTATGCTTATCAGATTATATGTTTATTTACATTTGTGGCGCACATTTTACAACCATAAACATTTTATTCTTAGAGAAAAAAAATTGTCACTTGCCCAAGTCGGGCAAGTAATTTGGCCACTCGGGCAAGGCAAATTTTAGTGGCACTTGCCCTATGGGCAAGCAGTTTTTAAAGTTAACCGCGAACCCTGCAAGCTATTTGGAATGTTCATACAAATGATTTTTGTACTTTTATTTTTCATTGAAAGTAAAGTGTACCAGTTGGTCAATAAAAAAAACAGTCAATATGCAATTCCTGCATTTATTTTGATTTTAGTCCACGTGGGAATTTATTGTGCATTTATCGTTATCGAGGTAAAATTGCTCGATTTCTCGCGATATTGATTTGAGGTCATATCGCCCAGCCCTTCTACAGCATGTATACAGTGTGAGACGTGTTGTGTTCACTTGCTCCAAGGCAATTGTTTTTAAGTGTATACCACATACCCAACGAATTGTGTAATTTGTATGGCGGGGTGTACACATGCGTTGCAAAAACACATGCACACACTGTCACTCACGCACTTCCGTATATAGTTTATTTCAGCACCTTTTGTCATGCTGTTTTTATTTTATAGAAGGAAAGCATTATTTTGATGTCTGAGCTGTCACAAAAGAAAAAATAGAACTGTTGAAGTCAAGTCAAGCTTGTGCTTGAAATGTTTGTTCTTAGTTTCTCAGTTTTTCGTGAGCAATGGGAATTCAGTTATATTCAAACGCTGTCAGGTAAAGGCTCCATATTTTTATAGCATTATAGCACACTATTCTGTGGGCGCTAGAATTGAAGGGTTTGCGTTAGTAAAAATAGGTGGGATTAAATGAGCTGAAGTGTATCTCTTGAGTGCTCCTTAAATATTTGCCTGTGTTGGTATATTTTATTTTGGTCGTGTCATGTTTATTCTTACGCTGAAAGAGACATGAGGTGTTCGAAAAAAATAAATGATTTTTTTTTTTCCCGGTCAAAACTACCAATGGTGTCTGTTTTTTTTCCCTCCGTGAAATGTACGAGTTATCACTTTGACGCGCATGATGTCACGTGGCTGGAGGACTGGAAACTTGCACGAACAACATTTACGTTGAAATGTAACAATGACACATATATCGACATCTAACAAACATGCATGGGCATCTAACATTGACACTTACATTGACGTCTATAACATAAACCATTACAATCACATCTAACAAACACGGACATCTAACAGACACATCGACATCCATCATAAACATTTACATAGACATCGACATCTAACCAACCTCTACATAGACATCTTACACACATCGACATCTAACAAACATTTACATAGACATCTAACATAAACACATCTAATATAGACACATAGATTGACATCTAACATCGACACATTGAGATCTAACATAGACATACATTGACATCTAACATAGACTGTTACATCGACAACTAACATCGACACAAGGCTTTGTCAAATGACACGTCATGACGACATATACAGAGACACAAGGCACAACAGCATATTTTTGGTACAAATTGAACCCGATATGTTAGCTACCTCGTTCGACTTAAAGGGTTAGCGAACTTGTTATGGTGGTTGAGGCGTGGTGGCTACCCAGCTCGTGTAGTGTATATTAAACTTAAGTTAATAATTTATGACCAGTAAACACGGATGTTGTAACGCAAAACAATGTTCAAATGTTAGTTTTTTTTCAACACATTTCATGAGAAAAAGCTCTACTTGTCTGTGAGAAATGTATGTTGTAGACCCATTATATAACACAATATTACACAATTTTACATTGGAATTTCATTTAATAAAACATTGACAATTATCTTTACAAACACTGTGTATGATTCATCTTTTCATTTGTTGTTCAATGAGCAAAACAGTGGCGATCAAAACAGTGCAAATTAAATGACATTTTATAGGTATCTGGTTGCAATACAGTGAACCCTCGCTACTTCGCGGTTCACCTTTCGCGGGTTCAGTGCTTCGCGGGTCTAAAAAATATTCGGGGGCATTGTAGTTTCGCCGAGCGGCACGACGGGGCGCTGGAGTGGTTAGACGGCTGGCGTCCGCCGAAGAAGAACGTGGGCGAAGAGGAGAGTGGACAAAGAAGAGCACGTTCCCCCGGGCACGATTTGGGGCGACGTTTCGCGCGGTTCGGACCGTACCAGAGCTCCGGCCAGCGTGCGTGGCAGTTAAGCCGAAGAGGAACAACTTCCGCCCGGGCACTAGCGGGGCGACATTTCGCTCCGTTCGGGACCGTGCGAGAGCTCCGGAGGAGACCGGCCGGCGTGCGTGGTTGTTAAGCCGAAGAGGAACACCTTCCGCCCGGGCATGAGCGGAGCGCGAGGCTGTCAGTTATGAATGAATAAATGAATAAATAAATGAAGAATGCCAGGGCACACCGGACGGCGTACCAGCAGGTAAAAGTCGAAGTAATTAAATAAATACAAAAAGAAGTAATTGAATAAATACAAAAATAATGGCTGGGGAATAAAAAAATGTTTTAATAATTTTTTTTTTTTGTTATAACATGAATTTCACCCTCTCTCTCTCTACCCGTATATATATATATATATATATATATATATATATATTATTTTATTTATTTATTTTTTTAAGCATTTTTGAAGGTGCGCCGCTACTTCGCACTTTTTTTTAAAAGCATTTTTGAAGGTGCGCCGCTACTTCGCACTTTTTTTTTTTTAAGCATTTTTGAAGGTGCGCCGCTACTTCGCGGATTTTCAGTTTTCGCGGGTGGTCTCGGTCCCCATTAACCGCGATAACCGAGGGTTCACTGTAGTAAGTTACATTCTAATTTACATTGACAGGTAATGGAAATGACTACTGGTAACCTCAATTGAACTGTATTTCAGTCAGAATGCCTCAAACATCATAAAAAAATAAAACGTTGAGTATTATTTCTCCTTCAAAATGTCAGAAGAAATACTCTATAATGGCCTGACGACATTAACATAGCTTATAGTATATAGCAGGGGTGGGAAAACTTTTTTATTGGCGGGCCACAATGGGTTCTAAAATTTGACAGAGGGGCTGGACCAGGAGCAGATGGATGGAGTGTTTTGGTAACCTCATCTCATCTGAGAAAAAAAATACATTTAATTTTAAATGAAAGTGAACAAAAGCTTGTCTTTGAAAAACCACACTATTTTGAAAATAAAACATTAACAAGGTTTTTTTTTTTTTTTTTCAAATTCGGCGGGCCGGATTAAAACGTTTAACGGGCCGCATGTGGCCCCCGGGCCGTAGTTTTCTCACGTCGGTATATAGCATAGCGGCATAGGTTCCCTCGTCAACATCAAGTGAGTTACCCTCTTACCAAGACCAAAATACGGGGCTCTCCATCTCCCGGTCACTTCTCCAGACCCCAACAGTCACCCTCGTTGCGAGAACTTGGAGATTCGATGTTTATTTTTTTTCGCTTCTTCAACTTCGTGTCTGATTCTTTTCTCTTCTCTGGCTCCAGGATTCCGCTGTCAATCAGATGACGATTGAGGCGGGACTTCCGGTTCAAAGTCACCCTCAGAGTTTGCAACCATTTGAGATGGCTTCTGTGGTAATAACAACTGTCATAGGTGCAATTTGCTCTATAAAGCATTAAAAAAATAATAATAATAATAATAAATTACAAAAAATAGTCAAGTACAGCACTCGTCTCATAAACTAGGTAAGAATTTAGCGTTACTAACGTTGCTACACTATAAAGAGTGTTTTACTGACTAGCTAAACCCAGTTTGCTTAAACTGATCGTACACTGGACGAAATCTTACCGTTGTCTTTTTACAAATGGATTATGAAATTGTTGCAGAAATTGTTTTGCTGTGACGGAGGGCAAGTTTTATAAGGTTCGTTCATCGGGAAGGTTTTATATTAGACGAGGATGGTCTTGTTCTTCGGATTTTTTTTTTATTTATAAAAGGCCGAGCATTTGTATTTGCGCTCAGACTGTGTTGCACAGTGCACACGAACCAAAAGCTCTAAAGAAAACACAATACCCGATCCAAACGGAGGGACGTGTTATCTTTATCTTCCACACCGCCTATCTTGTACTGGCTTGCGGGGAGGTGCTGCCGCCTATCCCGTCTGACTTTGGGCGAAATGCGGGAGGGACGACCTGAACAGAGAAATACAAAAAGAAGCAGTACAGCGTCAGTGTAACTCCTTACGGGATAATATCCTCGTCGCATAAACAAGGTAAGAATTTCACGGTATGCATTTTGGTGAACTATAAAGCGTGCTTTACTGACTGGAGCGACGTCGAGTTAGCCTAAATGTATCGTGCATTGGACTAAATCTAGCAAGTTAGAATTATACGATTTGTTCTTCGGGAAGGTTTTATATTAGAGGAGGAATTAAGATCTTGCCCTTCGGACATTTTTTGTGATAAAAGGCCGAGCATTTGCATTTGCGCACAGTATTAGTCCACGAAACAAGAAATACCCATGTACAAATAACTTGCAATTATAATAGTTGGAGCTGTAACAAAGTGTTTTTCATACGGTGTTGTATAAATTAGCAGGAAATTAGAACACAAATTAAAACACGTACAGTAGATACAAGAAGAACAACGACAGTCACATGTTGAGTCGAAAGCTAAAGAATAAAAATGTGTCTTCAAAACGTTTTAAAAGTGGACAGAGAGGGGGCTTGCCTAACATTCAATGGAGAGTCAGGGAATGGACTCCGAGTGCAAGTTTCAGGCCATCTATCTCAAGAAAGAGCTTCTGATGCACCTCAAACGGGTACTGCAAATTTAGTAAGTTCAGCGCATAGTTAATTCCCATGAGCAGGAGACTGGCAACATTTCCACAACCTCATTTTCTTAAGCAACAATGGAAACAGAGGCATGGGATGTGTCTTCTTGTCCCTCACTTGCTTGGAAGACATAGAGTACGTGTGTCAAACTCAAGGCCCGGGGCCAGATCTGGCCCACAACCTAATTTTATGTTGCCCGCAAAGGGCAAATCATCTGCATCAACTTCCTGTTTCTAGCATATTTTCTTCACAACAACACTGAGATATGAGATATTGCCAATTATTTGTTACCAATCCTCCCCTTTTAAAATAAATTGAAAAATTGTTGAACAATTACTTACTAGCTTCTGATTTCAAAACTGGCTTTCCAATCAATTTATATGGGTTCACAGTCCCTCTGAGGGAAACCACAACTACGATGTGGCCCGTCCATAAAAATGAGTTTGACACCCCTGACATAGACCTTCAGTACTTGCTTGGCCTGGTCCTCTTTTGCTTGTTCTCTGCTGACTTCCTGAAAGAGCATATACATCCATGGTTAGGTGCATAATGTCCCAAATTTGTGTTTGCTTTTTATAGTTCTGAATATCGCTGTCTTCAGGCAGTATCCAAGAAGCTCCAGAATCTTCACCTTGCAGGAGACTTCCAATGGCACGTTTTTGCAATCATTAACACTGCATCATCCAAAGAGAGCAAACCATTTTCAACATTTGAGATTGGTCAGTAATATTTACAAGTAACACCCACTCGTGTGGATTGACCAATAGATTAGATCTAGAAAAACATGAAATTACTCAAATTATGACAACATGTTTCAGCCGGACACCAGTGATATGTGACAGTATTTGCAATCTGCATTACATGTTTATAACAGCATATATGAGAATCAAAAAATAAATAAAAAGGGCAATGAAAACGGAAATTAAAATAGAAACCTCAACCTCAAGGATAGGATTTTTGTCGAAATCTCAAAATCGAAACTTTGGACCTTCTGATTTATTTTGTCAATTACCCGAAAGTAACCTTTGCCAAATGCCAACCCTTTAGCCAGAGCAGGTCACATACTGGCAGCAATTAATTTATTTGAATATTGTGACAAATAAAAATGTTTGCTGCACAGTCTATGAGTTAATTGCAGCTTTAAAAACGTAATACTGTTGTAATTTACCTGGTAGTCCGTGATGAGTTCCTCTGCAGACTGTCCGAGGAATTTCATCAAGGAATGGATTATGCCTTCCAGCTTCAACGTTTTGCTATTTAAAAAGACACAAGATGATTAAGTGTCTTAAATAAATAAGAGCTCACATATGCATTGCTTACATCCCAAAAAGTGCATCTCAACTTTAAATAAAAAAAATAGCAAGATATCCATAAGCTCTAACAGATCTTTTATTGTTTTATTCTGTTAATGCTTATGATGGACTTATCCAAAATAGTTTGATGCAAATTATATTTGCAGTAATAAAACACAACCCTCTTACATGACTGAGTGAACTGAGCATAGGTCTTATTTCAGTGCCAGTAACTCGGCCTTTTTTTCCAAGTATCTCCTTCAATTCCAGGGTGTAAAGTTCCATCTTGGTTAGCCAGGTTCTCTCAAATTGAACATATGTAATTTGTTTGAACTCTTTCTTAATCTGAAACATTTTTCCCTCAATTAGAACATTTTCAAAATTAAGAAATCTAAATCACGATTTAAATTTTGATTAATCGTCCAGCACTAGAAGATACAGCAGCAGGTATTACTCCTCCTCTAAAATAATAAAGGCAGTACAATCATCACTTAATTTGACACAGAGTTTGGATTAATTGCTGGACTATGGTCTGATATTTGTCCCACTTGAAACTAAATCTGAATATTGGTTATTTGAATGTGAATATCTTAACTTTGATATTTGAATTGAAACCTGAATGTTTTGAATTGAACACTGAATTATTGAATTGAAAAACTGAATTCGAATTACATAAATTGTATATTTTTAATTTGATTCTGAATTTTTCGATCATAATGTTTTTGTTAAGAACTATATCCCAATAAACTTGAATGTAGGACTTTAAAATGCGTTTTTAATTCCTCAAAAAAAAGGTCTCCTCACCAAAAATTCAATACTGCATATGCTCAAATTCAGTTTACTAAGTAAAAATTCAAGACTCAGTGACAGACATACGGGAGCTTTAGGGTGCCTCAAGGATGTGCAATGGATTCCAATCACCTTCCACCTATCACATCAACCCCCCATCCTTCAGCAGATCCACTGGCTTCCAGTCAATCAACAAATCATTTTCAAAATTCTTCTATATATTTTCAAATCTATGGCTGGCGACCAGTTCAGGGTGTAGTGCGCCTTTCGCCCGTAGTCAGCTGGGATAGGCTCCAGCACCCTCCCGTGACCCTGTACCGGATAAGCGGTGTGGATAATGACATGACACATGACTTTCAAATCTCTTCACAACCTCGCCCCTCCCTACCTTTCAGACATCATCCATATTCCCACTCCATCCCGCGCTCTCCGGTCTTCATCCTCCTCACTCCACCCCTTGCCTGCCACCATGGGGGACAGAGCCTTCAGCGATTCGGTTCTCCAGCTCTGGAACTCTCTCCACCTGACCTCTGTAATTGCACCACCCTCCCTGTGTTTAAAACTAAACTCAAAACCAATCTGTTCCGCCTTAATTACTCTCTCCAATTCCAGATATGTCCCTCATCCACTTTATTGTATTTTATCCTGCTTGATTTACGTGTTGGTGTTTCTACCCGTATTTGTGTTTTTACTTTCGTATTTTACTCTGTACAGCGGCCTTGAGTGTCCTGAAAGATGCTTCCAAAAAAAAAAAAAAAAATATATATATATATATATAACACACACACACACACACACACACACACACACACACACACATATATATGTTGTTTGTTTTTTTTTCATGGTGGAAAAAAATTTCATCTAAATAACTCTAATGAATTTGTCTTTTATCATGGTGGTCTGTAGGATGAATTGGATCAAGAGCCTGCCAAGTGCACCATGGTGGTGTTTGTTGTCCGGGAGGAAGAGGATCTTCAGCCACCACATTACATCGGGGCAGTTATTGTAGGTGTGAAGGTTCTTTGTCAGTTGCCATCTCTTGCACATAGATGTGTGATGCTGTTTGGCCTCATCTCTCCACTAAACCTGTCTTACCTAAGTAAGTTAAAACACGCTTTTGATGCACCACAAAAAAATACTCATGGAGATAGAACCAAACAAATTGACACGAATAGTGTGCGGTTTGAGTGTCAAACTAAATATTTGATAGCCCAAAAAAAAACCATTTCAGAATGTCCTTTTTAACCGTTTGTAGGTTGTATTCAGAGAAAAAAACTACAGCATTTTTCTAAAACAAAATTACATCAATTTAATGTCTTTATTCCAAAGTAACAATATATATATATATATATATATATATATATATATATATGTGTATATATATGTGTATATATATATATATACACAGACCAGTTGTCCTTTCATTTTACCATGAAGAGTCCTGAGACCTCTATGGCCCTGGTTAGACGACCACCCACCGCTGTGTTGTTGGGAATAAATGTGCAACATTGTTCACCGAACATAGCACAAACACCACCTCTCTCATTCAACAATACATCAACAGTCATCCTGTTTCGGAATGCCATTAGAGATTGGTTGATAGCCGTTCATGCACAGTTTCAAACCCACTTTGCGTCCAATTACCTAATTTTTGCACGTTGTGATGATGCAGTTGACCTGTCTGCGTTCTTTGTTCTTCGTTCGAGGACTCAAATCCTGTTACTTGATCTGTTAATTTACACTTACTTACTTACTTACACTAAGGAGAACACCGATGGCTTCCATGTATGTTGAATCATTTTTTTTTTTTTTTTTGCCGTGATACTCTGCTTTCTCTTTTTTAACGTCACCGATGTCCTGTCATGACATTGGACAGTTCACACAGTTTATTAACAAACAATATAAAACATACCATTTACGATCAATCAATTACATTTTGTGAAATGGCACTCTCCAGAAACTACCAATAATTTATAAGCAGGGCCTAGTTATGAAAAACACATACAGATATGCACTAAGTCTCAAAACCTTTTACATTTTTGGGTGATTTATCAAATGATCTATCATATCCACACCACCACCAGATTTCCCCTCTTGATAGTGATTGAAGTTTATTTCAACCACTATCAAAACCAGACACAGTGGTGGTGAAAAGATTCCTAACCGCTTAGCTCTGTCAGCAACATTAATGCTATTTAAATTTTCAAGAGCAACTATCATAGAAAACATGTTCATCTACATCAACTCTAGTCACAGGATACACGCTGACCCAATCCATACATGTATTATCAAGATAAGCATTAATATAATATCAATAATACAATTTCATTTGCTTATTTTGGATATCTCGTTGTCCAATTGCTATCTTTTCACGAAAGTACAGACTTTCTCCTGTAACTTTGTTCTGTGGACCAATAGTTGCCCACTTGAGTATTACTCATGGTTCCAACTCAAATCTATCAACATGTCGTCCAAGCTCCACAAATATGTCCCATCACTTTTTTTTTTTCAATTATCTGCTTGGTGTTTGCAAATCCATTTTGATTAGTAATTGGGATTCTTACTGTTGGTATTGTACTATAGTCACATCATAGTTTGTTTATGTAACTCTGGGTTGTTCCCACATATAACACAACAACAAAAATATCAGAATAAAATTGTATACATCCAACATAGAACAGCTGCTTTTAACCACTTCAGGGTCATTTTGTCTGAAATATCCCCTCTACTTAGTCTGGTGTCTTATGAAATAAGACCACCCTATCATCAGACTTCCGCTCATCTCCTTTGTAGGAGATTTCAACCAAAATGACCTTTTTACATGTGTCAAATGAACCAATGTTGACTCTTCTACTATATTTACAGCTGTGAGAGCTGTCAATAAAACTAAACATGGCATTCCCCCTTGGGTAATTACATATGTCTTATCTTCAAACTTCTTTCAAGCATCCAGTCTCCTGGCTCCACTAGTTTAGTGCCCTGCTAGGAGACAGAAAGATCCTCACCACTCTAAATTTGTGCCTGTCTTTGTTTTTCTAACACTTTTCACATGTAGTCAGCTAAAGTTGCTTCAGCATCTATTTCCCATTTGTTCTTAAATTTGAGGTATTCTATAAGGCCTTCCAAACAATGTTTTACAACGTCTCGGTCCTAAATACAATGAAATACAATACAGTGCAACTCTCTGTATATAACTCAAATTAACTCACATAAACACATTTACAGTAGATACCAGAAAAACAACAGAACAGCAACAGTCTCATGCTGAGTCAAAGGCCCGAATATTCATCTTCAAGCGAGGTTTAAAAGTGGACAGAGAGGCGACTCGTATAACATTCAATGGAAAGTCACAGTGCTTGTCGTTTTTACAAACAGTTTTACTAATTTCCATACACTGTGTCCACTGCCTCCCCGTTTCCTCAATGCATAGCCTTTTCACTTTTTTTTTTTTGTTCATTCTTTTCACCAATCCAGAGCTTTGAGGGTGGTAAGCACAATTATCTTTCAAATCAACGTGAAACATTCCTATCTCTTTCACAAGTTAGTTAACAAAATGGGTACTATTATCACTGTTTATTATTTTCAGGAATACCATATCTCGGAATGATATCCTTACAAAGTACTTTTGCCACTGTCAATGCATCTGGATTTGTTGGTTAGAAAGAGTTCTAACCATTTCGAATTCACATCTATGATGACCAAACATTTATTTTATTTTTTTTCTTCACTTTGGTTTTTATCAAATAAGTCCATATGAATCATTTGAAATGGATATTGTGGTGTAGGAAAGCGTCCTCTGCGTGGACTCAAATTACCTTGTGAATTGTGTTTCGCACACGTTAAACATGCCCTACAAAAATGTTTCGAATAAGCATTAAAGCCGTAAGCCGTATAATAACGTAATATCTGATGCACCATTTCCCCTGTTGAGACATGTGTTATCCCATGACTCAATATAGCAGCCCATTTGTAAAGATTATTGTTTGGTCATACAGAGATCACGTAGCGATGTTACACCATTTTCCTCCAAAGCCTTTGTTTAACTTTGGGACTTCTATCACTAAAACGTGTATGTCCGCAACAGCTTCTTTAGCTGTATTGTCTGCAATGTGTATTCAAGGAAAACACTTATGCAATGTATGCGCTACACATTTTAAGACGACTATATGTGTAAATAGTAACACAATTTACTCTCTTTAGTTTACACGCTTTTGTTTAAGATACTAATTCTGTTGCATGAGCTGAGTAATTTGAGGAGTAACTGCTAAGTTCTTTTTCCCAGTGTCATTTGATACAACTACAGTATTTTATTCATTTATTTATTTATTTATTTCCATCTACAAATAGCACTTCTCCGTTTTCTGAAGGCAAATCTTTTTGATGCCTTTACTTTTGGTTACTTTTTTCTACTAACTCATAACAATCTAGTTTTGTACCATCCTCCTGACATAATAATGACAGCCGGGTTTAATGTTGTACATCTCTCTATAATCAGATGTGGTTTTGATAACAATGTATTCATACACTATAAATGTCCCGCCGGTGACAAAAACGTCATGTTCATCAGCAAAAGCAATGCAGAAACCGCACGTGGTACTCTCAAAACCAGAGGATGGAACAAAACTATGGTTGCACTTGTTTCTGCAATTTCCAGATTGTGGGACTAATAAAAGACCATCTTTATCTTAATCTTATATCTACAGCAATAGATACTGCATTAACTGTTCTCATGCAGTGCTTCAATGCACATTCTACGTTGTCTAGTTTGGAATAGAAGTATGCGATTGGTTTCATCTTATCTCCATGTTTCTACACTAAAACTAAGGCCTTTTGCATCTGGACAAAGGGTCAGTGCCATACTTAATACGAACACTTGTTTCCTTTCACAAAAGCTGAATATGCTTTATCAGTCCAGTGTAAGGACAATGTCATTTAGAGGTTTTCCTCATTCATCATTTTACTCAGTGGCACAGTAATTTCTGCATAATTTGGAACTCAGACTTTACAATAATTTGTTAATCTTAAGCATGTTAATTTTATTTTTATTTCCTATTTTTCTAACTTTATGACTCATTTTACTTCAACCAGTTCTACCTCAAAGTGAACAAGTACACATCAATGTTATTTGTAGTCTCTAATTTCTTCTCTGCTTTAATTCCTTGGATGTTAAGATGGCGGCGCGCATGGACGCAGCGGCTAACAGCTCCCCCTCACAGTGCTCCTTATTACTTTTTATTAGTGTTTGCTTGCTCTTATTGGCATCAACTGAGGCACAACATCGATATACCCGCCAGGACATCGTGAACATTGGATATCGATGCGAAATAACCATCACAGAGGAATTTTGCTATGATCGCAAAATTCCGAACAAACTGGCGAGGCTGCCCGGCTCACCGTGGCTGGTCATCGGGACCGGGAGGCGGCGCAGGCGACGCAGAGAGAGGAAGCAGAAGCGAGGCTGCAGGTCCGGTGTCTTGCAACGGCTGCGACGGCAGCCCCATAGGCAACCACTACCGAGTCTGCACCTCACCAACGCCAGATCCGTGGTCCACAAAATCGACGACCTGGGATTACAAATCCTGGGAAACCGCTATGTGCGCGATAGCAGTGTGATCGTCGTCACGGAAACCTGGCTGCACGCAGACGTCCCCGACGCTAGCATCCAGCTGGCCGGGCGCTCGCTACATCGCGCGGATCGGACGAGGGACACCGGTAAGAGGAGGGGCGGGGGGCTCTGTGTTTACGTGCATGAGAACTGGTGCGGCGATAGCACGATCGTCGAGAAGCACTCTTCCCCCGACATCGAGTTCATGTCCGTTAAATGCCGGCCTTATTTTCTCCCGAGGGAGCTAACGGTAGTGATTCTCACAGCTGTTTACATCCCTCCCGACGCTAGCACTAGCACGGCGCTCTCGCTACTCGCGTGCGTCATCAATAAACATCAGCGGGCGCACCCTGATGGCGGTCACATTGTAGCGGGAGACTTTAATAAGGCCAATTTAAAGACTGTACTCCCAGAGTTTCACCAGCATGTCAAGTGCCCGACGAGGGGAGACAACACTCTCGACCATGTGTACTCGAACATCAAGCACGCATACAGAGCCCTCCCACTCGCCCCCCTCGGCCAGTCAGACCACCTGTCCTTGCAGCTCGCACCTGCGTACACCCCTCTCAGGCGCAGATTCAGGCCTACCACAAAGACTGTGAAAACCTGGCGTGACGACGCCATGAGTGAATTACAGGACTGCTTTCATGACACAAACTGGGACCTCTTTGATCATCAGGACCTTGATGTCTACACGCATTGTGTACTGGACTACATCAAGTTCTGCATGGAAACTGTGTCCCAACAAAAGACTATACGGACCTTCCCAAATGCGAAGCCCTGGATGTCCAGCAGGGTTCGCGCTCTCCTCAAGGCCCGTGACGCTGCCTTCAGGTCAGGCGACAAAGCCCAGTACAGGGTGGCTCGTGCTGACCTGAGCAAAGGCATCAAGCTAGCAAAGGCAACCTACAAGGGGAGGCTGGAGGCCCACCTTGCCAGTAACAGACCACGGGAGGTGTGGCAGGGTCTACGGAGCATCACCAACTTCCGTGGCAGCAGCACGACCTCTGTAGACCCGAGTGCATCGCTGGCAGAGGAGCTTAACTGCTTCTTCGCTCGCTTTGACTCGCCCCAACCATCACACCCCCGCACTTCAAGCTCCAACTCCCCCCCACTCATCGTAGAGGAACACGGTCAACCCCAGGAAAAGCTACTGGATCCGACGGAATACCAGGCAAGGTCCTCAGAGCATGTGCCCACCAACTGTCACATGTTTTCTGCAGGATCTTCAACCGCTCCCTGGCTCAGGCAGTCATCCCCTCCTGCTTGAAAACCTCCACCATTATTCCTGTCCCCAAAAAGTCACCAGCCGTCCACCTGAATGACTACCGTCCTGTTGCTCTCACACCAGTCATTATGAAGTGCTTCGAGAGGCTGGTTCTCCAGCACATCAGGAACTGCCTTCCTCCCACTCTGGACCCCTACCAGTTTGCATACCGGGCTAACAGATCCACTGAGGACGCCATCGACACTGCTCTGCATGTTGTACTGGGCCACCTGGAACAACAGCGGAGCTATGCAAGGATGCTCTTTGTGGACTACAGCTCGGCATTCAACACGATCATCCCAGACATCCTCGTCGCCAAACTGGACACTCTCGGCCTCCCTGCCCTCACACGCATCTGGATTAAGGACTTTCTGACCAACAGACCCCAGACTGTGTTGCTCGGCCCCTACACGTCCTCCACCCTCATGCTGAGCACCTGTTCCCCCCAAGGATGCGTGCTGAGCCCTCTCCTGTACGCCCTCTACACCTACGACTGCAGCCCGGCCCACGGCAACAACACCATCGTCAAGTTTGCTGACGACACGACAGTGGTCGGTCTGATCTCGGAAGGTTACGAGACAGCCTACAGAGAGGAGGTAAAGAGACTGACAACTTGGTGCAAGGACAACAGACTGCACCTTAACTCTGCTAAAACAAAGGAGATTGTCGTCGACTTCAGGAGGAACAAGACGCTGCCGCCCCCCCTCTGCATCGAAGGCGTGTGTGTGGAGAGGGTCCACACGTTCAAGTTCCTGGGAGTACAGATCTCCGATGACCTTTCTTGGAGTCACAACACCACAGCAGTGGTAAAGAAGGTCCGCCAACGTCTGCACTTCCTGAGAGTCCTCAGGAAATTCAACCTGGACAGGAAGCTGCTGCTGGCCTTCTACCACTCGTCCATCGAGAGCCTGCTGACGTACTCTGTCTCCACCTGGTACAGCGGCTGCACTGAGGCGGACAGAGTGAGGCTCCAGAGGACAGTCAAAACAGCGCAAAGGATTATTGGCTGCCCTCTCCCCTCGCTGTCGGACATCTACACCGCCCGGTGCCTCAGAAGGGCTCTCAACATCGTCAAAGACAATACCCACCCAAACTCACACCTGTTCGACCTGTTGCCCTCTGGCAGGCGCTACAGATGCATCAAATCAAGGACCAATAGACTGAGAAACAGTTTCTTTCCGAGAGCCATCTCCATACTGAACTCTCACACACACACGAGACCACCCTAACCTTGCAAAACAGCATTGTGATGTGTTTCTATATGCCCTATTCAGTCTTATTTATTTATCTAATTTATATATTTGTCTGTATTATTGTTGTATTGCACTGGAGAGGGGAGCCCTCTAATCTCGTTGCACACTTGAGTACAATGACAATAAAGGGATTTCTATTTCTATTTCTATTTCTATTTCTAATGTAAATACTAGCCCTTCTTATCAAATTACCATCTTTTTTTTCCGTGTCATTTCCATCTGTGCATTTCATTCCAGTTACTAACTACAGTTACCTTAATAGAAAGATCATCAACTGAAGTATGAAACATAACATATTTATTTCTTCAAATCATCCTTACAGCAGAACCTAATTCTTATCCTTATTCATTTGTTCAAGTCACACCTTCTTCAATCACCAAACTCTCTCTCTGACTTCCTCCCCCTACTTGGGAACGAGCATCTAACTTCAAAGAGCTGTTAACTCTTTGTTACAGCACACTCATGAGTTACGATTACACCAATACCCATTGCCCTCTGTCAAACTTTCCTCACTCCTTTTTTTTTTTAATTTTCCAAATTCACTGTAGCCTTACCAAAGCCACTCAAAACTATCAAGGTATCAAATCAAAAACTACAAAATCAGGAAACACCTATGCTCCTACAAGGGTTTCTCATGCTCACTTCTTCATTCAATTAAGATTTCACAACACCTACTCCTCTCTTTCTGAAAAAGACACAAGTATACAATTAAGTAAAACCCATCATCAGAATGATATACCTTGTCTGTCGGATCATGTAAGTATAAATTGTGCCATCAATAATCTTTTTCTGTAAATTAATCACATCCCCACAACTTGGGCTCTCATTGTTCTGTAAAAGTAAACCTAATTTCAATTCATGCAACCAACTCAGTGTCCTTCTGGGTCCCTCAACCACACAGGTTCTAATTCTGTTACTCTAGACAGTTTTCCACTTGCAAATCTGACTATGACACATTTCTCTTGCTCTATCATTTGGAATTAATTTATTACAAGCAATCCTACATGCACCAGTGTCACATAAAAAGGTAATTGGTGACCCATTTACCAATAAGGTTATTTCAGCTCAGTTATTTCATCAAAGGCCAATATCTCTTGTAAATTTAGGAGGACCTCTTCATCTAGAAACTCATCTGTTCCTTGATCAGCCTCTAAATCCTGTTTAGATGCTTCCTATCCTAGTCATGCTGAAGGTTGCTTTTTCTCAGGGCAATCTCTTGCTATATGGCCTTCTTTACCACAACGCCTGCAGCCTGATGTATTTTGCCTGTTTGCTCCTCTTCCTATTCTTCCTCCTCTCTGTCGTCTGCCCCTTTGTCCTCTAAAGCTACCTAGGCCCTTTCCACCTCGATAAAAGACCTCCTGTCCTACCTGTCCTACCTGACCTGTCCTGTCTATAGACCTCTGCTTCTTTTTATTTTCTATCTTCTCAGCATGGAGGGCGTGATTTACATACTCCTCCAGGGTACCTGTTGGCAGGCAAATGAAATGTTTATTTACCCACTTATGAATTACCTCTCTTGAGCCTGCATGTAAAGCATTCTTCAACTGCTGTTGAAATGGCCCATTTACATTACCATTTTCCTGTAGCCCGCTGTGATTTTTAAACACAGCTGTCATTCTCACTTTGTGTTGCTCAAAAGTCTCATCATCCTTTTGTTTTACTCTTCCTATTTCAGTGTAATTTGCTCTATCTGACTTTTCGCATTCCTTTCCTTTGCTTATTTTGTTTTCATTCTCTTTTTGTTTCCTGTATCCCTCTTCTCTTTTTAAGGCTACCCTCATCCAATATTCTGTTTCCTCAAAGCCATTTTTCTTCATCTTTTTGGGGTCTTTTTCGTCTTTCCTATGATTGATCCCTGCAATGCGGCTATTTTTTGTGTATTTAACTGACCATTAAAGCCATGTTCAGTTATCCATGTATCTAAATACTGAGTTTTATCAGGATCCTGTTTTTCGATGAACTTCCAATCTCTACACTGCAGCGTATCCCTGGGTTTTATTTTACTACCTAATATCCCCATTTTAGAAAATTTGGACCAGTTTGTCAACACCTAAGGTGTTCTAAAAACTGGTTTCTCATCAGTAGGACAGCAACTCAAATTTCCTGTTGTGGTAATTCTCAATTCAACCTTTTCAGGTGGAGAATTATTGCCTTTGCATCCACACCAGTCTGCTGTGTACAACCCTACTGTATTACATCGGATAAAATACCAAGTGGTATTTGTAATCCCCAATCACACCGTTCACTCACTTTACATACGGTTTGCGCAAACATTCACACACGGAATTTAAGTGTACACACAGACTCCGCCGTCCTACTTTCTCCACGGAATTTCTCGGACTCCGCCGTCATATACCTGCCATTGACTAGTATTCACAGGGTTTTTTTATTTCTCACTCCACTGTCCTTCATGGACCTGCCATCGACTAGTATGCACAGGATTTCTTATCTATACACAATTTCTTTCTCTTTTCTCTATCTATCTTTCTTTCTTTCTCTTTTCTTATTTCATCTCTACTTCATGTCTTTCTTTGCTTTTTTTTCTTTTTTATGTTTTATTTTTATTTATTTATTCTTAATGCTCATTTATTTATTCTGAACACTTATTTATTTATTCTTAACGCGCAATGACCTCCAGTCAGTCACTTCCCCCCTAAAAAAAAATATCTCACCACTGTTGTCTTCCCTCCATTGGATCGCCGTCAACCGTCAGATCCCAGCTGGTGGGGTGAGGTCCAGTCCTGGAAAAGGATTTTTAGGCTCTCTCTAGTGAGCCTGCCATGGCCATGGTCTTTCTGGAGTTCACCACACCCGCTGGAATCCTCAGGTATCTTGGCTTCCCGCTCGAAGGACCAAAATAATGTCAGGTTCAATCACCTAAGCATTCACTGAACAAAGGCAAAATGAATGAAAGGAAGACAAGAGTTGATCTTTTACTCGCGAGGAGAACGAACGGAGGTGTGCTCAGTTACATCTCCAACTTCGTTCTGGAGCACACTCCGCCGAGCCCTCTATTTTATTTGGGAAGTCCCTAAACAATACAATGTATTTGCACTAAGGAACGAAGGGGGGAGCACCAGCAGGAACATGTAAACATTTCAGACACAAGAGGAAAGACAGACATCAATGGCAGTCATTTACTGATTGAAAAGGCAGATATGCCTTTTAGTGCTCTGGCACTAAAGTCTCAGTCCTTTTGGTTCAGAGGTGTGTCTCGGCACACCTCCTTTGATGTTGTAGACGTTGATCCTGTCTTCAGGCATCCGCTTCTCTTGAAGTCTTCTCATCCATATGGTCAAACATAGGTCACGCTGTGGAACAATTCTTTTGCAATACTAATAGAGTAAAATATGGGATAAAATATATCTTCAACCTAACAATAGTGTAAACTGACATACTGAAGACTGGACAGTCATTAATTTGATTGTCCAGTCTTTCCCTCATGAGATAATGCTTCACTTAGAAAATGTGTACAGCGCGAGCTGAAAATGCATTTGCAGTACTAAACTACCACATTTCTATAACAGCTTAATTCAACGTTTCCAATGTAAATTTCTTCCTTTATATAGTGTAAACTGACATACTGAAGACTGGACAGTCATTAATTTGATTGTCCAGTATTTCCCTTATGAGATATTGCCTCACTTTGCAAATGTGCACAGCGCAAGCTGAAAATGCATTTGCAGCACAATAAAAACCCAAACTTCTATAACAGCTAAACCAAACGTTTCCAATGAAAGATTCCACCTTTATATCGTGGAAAAAGACATCCTGAAGCCTGGACAGTCATTAATTTGATTGTCCAGTATTTCCCTTATGAGATAATGCCTCACATAGCAGAATCATAAAAACATGGACGTGATGGTAAACTGTCCATTGTGCCGATAGATGGTATTCTCATGAGGTTAGGCTTGCTATGGAGAGTGGCATGGGGGTTGTGTCTCATGGTTGGAATGGGAAAGATGTCAATTTGGGACACATCGTCAGTAGTGTTCCATCAAATCACTGGGTGTTTCGGCCTTTATCACTAGACACCCTCATCGATGGTGGCCAGCGGCCGGTTGATCACGCCCGCGCTTATGTCCCATGCCCAATTAACTGTGGTGGATGGTTCTGCCCTGGGTACTCAAGTGGGATGACGCAGATTAGTGGTGGGATGGGGAGGGGGGACGGGGGTCATGTTGCTGATCTATGAGCCCAGTAGGGGTCCTTCCTCTTCATCCAGATCCACTGGCTGCTTCTTTCAGCCGCTTTAGAGAGCGATCTGACTGTGTGCCGCAGAGCCTGTCCATGGATTCCCAGGTCTTTCAGCAGCTTGATGGTTGATGAGGCCAGAAACCCTCTGCATCCAACTTCGACGGGATAGACCTTGGCTTTCCACCCTCGTTGTTGTGCGTCCGCCGCCAGTTCAGTGTAGCGCAACTTCTTACGCTCATAGGCCTCTTCAACTGCATTTTCCCACGGGACTGTGAGCTCTGCAATGTAGACAGTCTTAAATGAATGGGACCACAGCACTAAGTCTGGCCTTAGGGTGGTGGTTGCAATCTCTGCTGGGAAGATTAGTTGCTGACCTATATCGACCAGCATCTTCCAATCCCAAGCCTTGGTTAGCTGACCAACTTCTGGCTTGAGAAAAGGATGGTTGGGCTTTTCCTGTCCCTCTCGGACAAATTTTGGTGCTGTAATGGTAGTGGTGGCTCTTAAGGGCAAGGAGTTGATGGTAGTTCTCCTGCTTTCAAGCACTGCTGCCAAGCTCTTGAGGACCTGGTTGTGCCTCCAGGTATAGCGGCCTTGTGTGAGGCTGGTCTTACAACCAGTCAGGATGTGTTTGAGAGTTGCTGGTGTTGGGCAGAGGGCACAGGTTGGATCTTCGCCATACCACTGGTGGAGGTTTTTTGGGGATGGCAGCACGTCATTGGTAGCTCTGATGATGAAGCTGATGTTGCTAGCTTCCATCTCCCAGAGATCCCTCCAGCCAAGCTTTCTTTTCTCCAGGCCTTCCCACCTCATCCACTGTCCCTGCTTGGCAAGCGAGACAGCCTTTGCAGACCTTTCAGCCTCTTCCTGGCGGCGCACCTCCTCCACGACCATTTTTTTCCTCTCTGCGGTTGAGGCCTTACACCAAGTTGGTTTGCTTGCTGTAAGGCCAAAGCCTCCTCTTCCCCTCTGGACGTGTCCCACAATATCGCTGTGCCTCAGGGCTGCTGTGGCATGCTGCACTGCACTGGATGGTGTCCATTTCCGTGCAGTTGACAGGGGTGGTGCCGTTTCACTGATGGTCCGGTCTCTGGAGTCCGTCAGCGTCATCTGTAGTCTCACTTTAGAGCACTTGTATTCTTCAGTGAGACTTGTGATGGGCAGTTCGAGGACTCCTTTGCCATAGAGGCTGATGTTATTCAGACAGCGTGGGACACCAAGCCACTGTTTCACATATACTGTGATGGCTCGCTCCATCTTCTCCACAGTTGTTAGTGGGACCTCGTAGACAGTGAGTGGCCACATCACGAGAGGGAGAAGCCCAAATTGCAGACACCAGAGCTTGAGCTTCCCTGGTAGTGGAGTCTTGTTGATGTTGTTCAGGTCGTTGATGATATCCTGTCTTAGCTGCTGCACCTGGTTTTTATCCTTAAGACTTGAGTCATACCATCTGCCCAGGCTTTTGACAGGTTGTTCTGCCACCGTTGGTATTGGTTCGTCACCAATGCAGAACTTCACGTCTTTTAGCTCTCCCTTGATTATCGAGATGCTACGTGACTTGTTCGGCTTGATTTTCATCCGGGCCCAGCTGATGTTTTCCTGCAGCTTACCAAGTAGCCGCCTGGTGCAAGCTGCAGTGGTGGTCAGAGTGGTCATGTCGTCCATATATACTCGGACGGTGGAAGGCGGATCCCGTTCCTGGTTCGCTCACCCCGCCACCCATTTTGAGGCCCTGATGATGACCTCCATGGCCATTGTAAAGGCCAGGGGTGAGATCGTGCAACCTGCCATGATGCCTACTTCTACTTGCTGCCATGATGTTTTGAAGTCGGGTGTTGTGAAGCACAGCTGCAGGTCTTCAAAGTAGGATTTTACCAAGGTAGTGATGGATGTTGGAACGCGGAAGAAGTTGAAGGACTCCCAGAGAAGGCTATGCGGAACTGAACCAAAGGCATTGGCTAGGTCGAGAAAGATGACATGAAGATCCCCTTTGTTCTTCTTCGCTGCTTGAATCTGATGCCAGATCATACTGGTGTGCTCCAAGCAGCCAGAGAATCCAGAAATTCCAGCCTTTTGTACGGATGTGTCAATGTACTCGTTTTTTCTCCAGGTAGGTGGTGTGTGTCAAGACGCTGAAAAAGATTTTCCCTTCAACGTTGAGAAGGCTGATTGGCCGAAATTGACTGATATCTGCGTCCTTCTCTTTTGGAATTAGTACACCTCCAGCCCTTCGCCATGCCTTTGGTATTATCCCCTTCTGCCAGACGATTCTCATTAGCCTCCAAAGATAGCGTAGGACATCTGGTGAGTTCTTGTAGAGCTTATATGACACTCCATTTGGTCCTGGTGCAGATCCTGATCTTGCACGCCCACCATGTTCTCCACTTCTTTCCATTTTGGAGGGCCGGTCTCGATGTTGACCTCTGGTGGTCGAATGGGGGGGATATCATGTGGGATGGCTAGCTGTTCATGCCTTTTCGTGTCTTGGTAGACCTTTTCCAGGTGCTCTTCAAGTTCCTTCTTTGAAGTTTGCAGGAACCCGCTTTTGTCCTTAGCGAAGAGATCTTTGACAAACTTGAAGGGATTTTTATAGAACAGGGTTCTTGTGTGTTCCTTCTTCCTGCGAAGTTTCCTCAAGTTCTCTGCTCTTCGTAAGGTTTTCAACCGGAGCTTGATGTCCCCATGGAGCAGCATGAGACCTTCTCTCTCTGGATCAGAGGCTTTTCTCCACTGTTTCCGCAGGTCCCTTCTTTCCCTGATCAGTCTCTCTATCTCTTGTTGCCTCCTAGGTTTGGTTGGTGGTGGTATTTTGTTGGTGGTTTTCCAGCTGTTCACTCCAAAGCGCTCCTCTCCATAGTGGTAGATGATGTCACCGATGTGTTCCAGCTTTCTCTCTGCAGTGCCCACTTGTTGCTCCAACATTTTCACCAGGTCGTTATTGACGGTTTCCCACTCTCTCTTCTCAATAGTTTTGGGCCACCTCACACTCTGTCTGTGCCCTTTGATCTTGTTCTCTTTGGGAGGTCTCTGTGGCTGGGTGGGTTCTACCTCCTGCAATTCTGTGTTTATAATACCCTCCTCAGTGACAGGGGGGCTGATGCTCTGCGAACTTTGGTTTTTTTCCCGTCGCTGTGCTTCACTCGACTGATTTGACGCATTACTTCGTAAGAAGTATTGGTCAATGCGAGGCCCTTGACTCGGCTTTCCCAAACACCGCTTCTTTCCTTGGTGGATCTTCAACCCTGTAACTGATGTTACTTTTGCCCAGCCACAGGTGCAGACCTGAAGTGAGTGTCCTGCTGCCATTGTCTCATGCACCGTGTTCTTGCTCGTAGTCATGTTTGTTCCTAGGTCTGTAACCGTGTGGTCAGTCATTGAGCCATCTTGCGCCCCCGCTCTCGCAGGCTGTAGGGGTGTCATTCTTTGTAGACTTTCTGTAGCACTTGGCGGGTGTCTCCAACAAACTGAACACAGTGTCAGAGACTGCCAGCATGGGTAGCTAGCCCATGTCAGCCCCAGTGGGGTCTATTCCCTCCTGTCAGCAGTCTCTCCAGGCTGTCACACAGACTTTTTCTAAGTGTTGCTGTATCTCATGAAGGAAATACTGGACAAAGAAATTAATGACTTCCCAGGCTTCAGGATGCATTTTTACACTATATAAATGTGGAAATTTACATTAGAAACGTTTGGTTTAGCTGTTAATGAAGTTTCGTTTTTTTAGTGCTGCAAATTCATTGTCTGCTGGCGCTGTACACTTTTTCTAAGTGTTGCAATATCTCATGAAGGAAATACTGGACAATCAAATTAATGACTTCCCAGGCTTCAGGATGCCTTTTTACACTATATAAATGTGGAAATTTACATTGGAAACGTTTGGTTTAGCTGTTAATGAAGTTTCGTTTTTTTAGTGCTGCAAATTCATTGTCTGCTGGCGCTGTACACTTTTTCTAAGTGTTGCAATATCTCATGAAGGAAATACTGGACAATCAAATTAATGACTTTCCAGGCTTCAGGATGCCTTTCTACACTATATAAAGGTGGAAATTTACATTGGAAACGTTTGGTTTAGCTGTTATAAAAGTTTGTTTTTTTAGTGCTGTAAATGCATTCTCAGCTCGCGCTGTACACATTTGCTATGTGAGGCATTATCTCATAAGGGAAATACTGGACAATCAAATTAATGACTTCCCAGGCTTCAGGATGCCTTTTTACACTATATAAAGGTGGAAATTTACATTGGAAACGTTTGGTTTAGCTGTTATAAAAGTTTGGTTTTTTAGTGCTGTAAATGCATTTTCAGCTCGCGCTGTACACATTTGCTATGTGAGGCATTATCTCAAAAGGGAAATACTGGACAATCAAATTAATGACTTCCCAGGCTTCAGGATGCCTTTTTACACTATATAAAGGTGGAAATTTACATTGGAAACGTTTGGTTTAGCTGTTATAAAAGTTTGGTTTTTTAGTGCTGTAAATGCATTTTCAGCTCGCGCTGTACACATTTGCTATGGTGAGGCATTATCTCATAAGGGAAATACTGGACAATCAAATTAATGACTTCCCAGGCTTCAGGATGTCTTTTTACACTATATAAAGGTGAAAATTTACATTGGAAACGTTTAGTTTAGCTGTTATAAAAGTTTGTTTTTTTAGTGCTGTAAATGCATTTTCAGCTCGCGCTGTACACATTTGCTATGTGAGGCATTATCTCATAAGGGAAATACTGGACAATCAAATTAATGACTTCCCAGGCTTCAGGATGCCTTTTTACACTATATAAATGTGGAAATTTACATTGGAAACGTTTGGTTTAGCTGGAAATGAAGTTTCGTTTTTTTAGTGCTGCAAATTCATTGTCTGCTGGCGCTGTACACTTTTTCTAAGTGTTGCAATATCTCATGAAGGAAATACTGGACAATCAAATTCATGACTTTCCAGGCTTCAGGATGCCTTTCTACACTATATAAAGGTGGAAATTTACATTGGACACGTTTGGTTTAGCTGTTATAAAAGTTTGGTTTTTTAGTGCTGTAAATGCATTTTCAGCTCGCGCTGTACACATTTGCTATGTGAGGCATTATCTCATAAGGGAAATACTGGACAATCAAATTAATGACTTCCCAGGCTTCAGGATGCATTTTTACACTATATAAATGTGGAAATTGACATTGGAAACGTTTGGTTTAGCTGTTATAAAAGTTTGTTTTTTTCGTGCTGTAAATGCATTTTCAGCTCGCACTGTACACATTTGCTATGTGAGGCATTATCTCATAAGGGAAATACTGGACAATCAAATTAATGACTTCCCAGGCTTCAGGATGCCTTTTTACACTATATAAAGGTGGAAATGTACATTGGAAACGTTTGGTTTAGCTGTTATAAAAGTTTGGTTTTTTAGTGCTGTAAATGCATTTTCAGCTCGCGCTGTACTCATTTGCTATGTGAGGCATTATCTCATAAGGGAAATACTGGACAATCAAATTAATGACTTCCCAGGGTTCAGGATGCCTTTTTACACTATATAAATGTGGAAATTTACATTGGAAACGTTTGGTTTAGCTGTTAATGAAGTTTCGTTTTTTTAGTGCTGAAAATTCATTGTCTGCTGGCGCTGTACACTTTTTCTAAGTGTTGCAATATCTCATGAAGGAAATACTGGACAATCAAATTAATGACTTTCCAGGCTTCAGGATGCCTTTCTACACTATATAAAGGTGGAAATTTACATTGGAAACGTTTGGTTTAGCTGTTATAAAAGTTTGGTTTTTAGTGCTGTAAATGCTATGTGAGGCATTATCTCATAAGGGAAATATTGGACAATCAAATTAATGACTGCCCAGGCTTCAGGATGTCTTTTTTACACTATATAAAGGTGGAAATTTACATTGGAAACGTTTAGTTTAGCTGTTATAAAAGTTAGTTTTTTTAGTGCTGTAAATGCATTTTCAGCTCGCGCTGTACACATTTGCTATGTGAGGCATTATCTCATAAGGGAAATACTGGACAATCAAATTAATGACTTCCCAGGCTTCAGGATGCCTTTTTACACTATATAAATGTGGAAATTTACATTGGAAACGTTTGGTTTAGCTGTTAATGAAGTTTCGTTTTTTTAGTGCTGCAAATTCATTGTCTGCTGGCGCTGTACACTTTTTCTAAGTGTTGCAATATCTCATGAAGGAAATACTGGACAATCAAATTAATGACTTCCCAGGCTTCAGGATGCCTTTTTACACTATATAAATGTGGAAATTTACATTGGAAACGTTTGGTTTAGCTGTTAATGAAGTTTCGTTTTTTTAGTGCTGCAAATTCATTGTCTGCTGGCGCTGTACACTTTTTCTAAGTGTTGCAATATCTCATGAAGGAAATACTGGACAATCAAATTAATGACTTTCCAGGCTTCAGGATGCCTTTTTACACTATATAAAGGTGGAAATTTACATTGGAAACGTTTGGTTTAGCTGTTATAAACATAAGATAAGATAAGATAAGATAAGATGTCCTTTATTAGTCCCACAATGGGGAAATTTGAGGTGTTACAGCAGCAAAGATATAGATCACACAGAGTCGGCGGCGTAATGTAGCCGTTAATGTATAACATTAGCAGCAGACATTCAGAAAAAGCATGCAAATATACACAGTATAAACGTATCTAAGTGTAAGGAAACACTCCTAACGTTTGGTTTTTTAGTGCTGTAAATGCATTTTCAGCTCGCGCTGTACACATTTGCTATGTGAGGCATTATCCCATAAGGGAAATACTGGACAATCAAATTAATGACTTACCAGGCTTCAGGAGACCTTTTTACACTATATAGAGGTGGAAATTTACATTGGAAACGTTTAGTTTAGCTGTTATAAAAGTTTGTTTTTTTAGTGCTGTAAATGCATTTTCAGCTCGCGCTGTACACATTTGCTATGTGAGGCATTATCTCATAAGGGAAATAATGGACAATCAAATTAATGACTTCCCAGGCTTCAGGATGCCTTTTTACACTATATAAATGTGGAAATTTACATTGGAAACGTTTGGTTTAGCTGTTAATGAAGTTTCGTTTTTTTAGTGCTGCATATTCATTGTCTGCTGGCGCTGTACACTTTTTCTAAGTGTTGCATTTTCTCATGAAGGAAATACTGGACAATCAAATTAATGACTTTCCAGGCTTCAGGATGCCTTTTTACACTATATAAAGGTGGAAATTTACATTGTAAACGTTTGGTTTAGCTGTTATAAAAGTTTGGTTTTTTAGTGCTGTAAATGCATTTTCAGCTCGCGCTGTACACATTTGCTATGTGAGACATTATCTCATAATGGAAATGCTGGACAATCAAATTAATGACTTCCCAGGCTTCAGGAGACCTTTTTACACTATATAATTGTGGAAATTTACATTGGAAACGTTTGGTTTAGCTGTTATAAAAGTTTGGTTTTTTAGTGCTGTAAATGCATTTTCAGCTCGCGCTGTACACATTTGCTATGAGAGGCATTATCTCATAAGGAAAATATTGGACAATCAAATTAATGACTGCCCAGGCTTCAGGATATCTTTTTACACTATATAAAGGTGGAAATTTACATTGGAAACGTTTGGTTTAGCTGTTAATGAAGTTTCGTTTTTTTAGTGCTGCAAATTCATTGTCTGCTGGCGCTGTACACTTTTTCTAAGTGTTGCAATATCTCATGAAGGAAATACTGGACAATCAAATTAATGACTTTCCAGGCTTCAGGATGCCTTTCTACACTATATAAAGGTGGAAATTTACATTGGAAACGTTTGGTTTAGCTGTTATAAAAGTTTGGTTTTTTAGTGCTGTAAATGCATTTTCAGCTCGCGCTGTACACATTTGCTATGAGAGGCATTATCTCATTAGGGAAATATTGGACAATCAAATTAATGACTGCCCATGCTTCTGGATGTCTTTTTACACTATATAAAGGTGAAAATTTACATTGGAAACGTTTAGTTTAGCTGTTATAAAAGTTTGTTTTTTTAGTGCTGTAAATGCATTTTCAGCTCGCGCTGTACACATTTGCTATGTGAGGCATTATCTCATAAGGGAAATACTGGACAATCAAATTAATGACTTCCCAGGCTTCAGGATGCCTTTTTACACTATATAAATGTGGAAATTTACATTGGAAACGTTTGGTTTAGCTGTAAATGAAGTTTCGTTTTTTTAGTGCTGCAAATTCATTGTCTGCTGGCGCTGTACACTTTTTCTAAGTGTTGCAATATCTCATGTAGGAAATACTGGACAATCAAATTAATGACTTTCCAGGCTTCAGGATGCCTTTCTACACTATATAAAGGTGGAAATTTACATTGGAAACGTTTGGTTTAGCTGTTATAAAAGTTTGGTTTTTTAGTGCTGTAAATGCATTTTCAGCTCGCGCTGTACACATTTGCTATGAGAGGCATTATCTCATAAGGGAAATATTGGACAATCAAATTAATGACTGCCCAGGCTTCAGGATGTTTTTTTACACTATATAAAGGTGGAAATTTACATTGGAAACGTTTGGTTTAGCTGTTATAAAAGTTTGGTTTTTTAGTGCTGTAAATGCATTTTCAGCTCGCGCTGAAAGTTTTCACTTAAGATTTCCTTCGCCGCAATGGACAAAATGCTTAATAACTCTCCTGCACATGCTGCTAAAAATCCAAAACTTCACATGTACATAAAGAGTCGGTACCTGAAGACATCTATATGTTTATATTCAGTTATACACCTTGCGCCAATCAATATCATTTTTTACATTTTGACGTACTGCACGGTGCCCTTTTAACGAATCCGATTGAAAATTGGCTAGAAAAGACTCAAGACATTGATCTTACTCTATCCCTATTTTTGTGACTTTCCTTCGAAGGGCGTGGCTATTACGGTGCCGCAGAGTCTGATTAATCTCCGTGGCAACAAAAGTTCCTGCAAAATGATTCAGATGATCCATCTTCTCGAAATTTTTCACATTTGAGGATATTCAGGCCCTGAAGACGGCTGCCAACTTATTTTTGATCGCAGTGGTAGCGCCACCAACTGGTTAAAACAAATACAAATTATTTTCGTTGATGTTTTTCTCCGGGCAGGTTAACAAAATCTACCTTATATTTGCTCGGATGAGTGTTTAGGCCTTGAGGATGTCACAATACGAAAGTCTTTCGCCTTCTTCAGAGTGTCACATGATGGTGTCTTGTGACCCGTCTTTATCAGCTGATGTTCCATGAGGGCGTGACTTACCTGTCACAAGAATGAAGGCAAGTCACGCCCCCCGCTGTCCGTTCACTCCGCCAAGATGCTGCTCCAGGTGGTAGAGAGGATGAAGGCTCCCTTGTCTCTGTTCATGGTTTTTATGCCTCGCTTGCAGATCTCAATGGCCTCTCTGATCCAGCGCTGTTGTTTGTTCTCTTCGGTGCGGATGACCCTGCCCTTCTCCCGGTCCATGATGTGGTTTTCCCTTTTGCAGTGGTCAGTGATTGCTGATTTGTAATGTTCATGTTGTGCTTGTTCTTTTACTGCTATGATTTTTCATTTTTTTGACAGGTAATTCACACCCTCATGGAACATCAGCTGATAAAGACGGGTCTCAAGACACCATCATGCGACACTCTGAAGAAGGCGAAAGACTCGCCGAAACATGTCAGGTAAAAAATTTACCTAAAACATAATTGTCTGCTTTTAATGAATCTGTCAAATATCAATAATAAGAAGACAAAATGAACCTAATACAAATAAATGAATGCTTAATAACTCCCCTGCACATGCTCCTAAAAATCCAAACCTTCACCTGTAAATAAAATGTCCCGACCTGAAGACATCTTAATGTTATTATTTTGTTATACACACAGCGCCGCCAAGTGGAATAAAAAATTTGTTTTTATTTTAATTTTCACGTACTGCACGGTGCCCTTTTGACGAATCCGACTGAAAATTAGTCAGAAAAGACTCAAGACAATGATCTTACTCTCTGCGGAGTTTTGTGACGTTTTGGCAAAAGGCGTGGCTATTACGGTGCTGAAAAGTCCGATTGTACTTTGTGGCAACAAAAGCTCCGGCAACATGACTGAGATGATCCTATCTTCTCGAAGTTGTACACATTTGAGGATACTTCAACCCTGAAGACATCTACCAACCTATTTTTCATCGTAGTAGTAGCGCCACCAACTGGTAAAAGCTAATACAAGTTATTTTCTTGGATGTTTTTCTCCGTGCAACTCAACAAGGTCGCCCTCATATATGCTCGGAGGACTGTTTCGTCCATGAGGATGTCACAATACGAAATTCATCCTTTTTCGTGAAAAGTTGTGGGAGTGGCATTGCACTGTTCGGCAATAAAACAACGCTGATTATGAGGTTCTAAATATGAACGACAACTCGTGAAACTTGACACACACATCAGGCAGAGCAAATTTATCAATATTTTATACGTTAGTTGTGCAGCTTTTTTTAAATGGCTCGCCATGGCCCTCGAGAAATGTTCAAAAAAGCAGCCCTGGTTGAGTGTTTCACCTCGCTTTTTGTAAATTTTATGGAGTACAGTGAACCCTCGGTTGTCGCGGTTAATGGGGACCGAGACCACCCGCGGAAACTGAAAATCCGCGAAGTAGCGGCGCACCTTCAAAAATGCTTAAAAAAAAATACAATATATATAATAAATATATATATATATATATATATATATAGATATATATATATATATATATATATATATATATATACAGAGAGAGAGAGAGAGAGTGAAATTCATGTTATAACAAAAAAAACAAATTATTATTAAAACGTATTATTTTTTTATTCCCCAGCCATTCTTTTTGTATTTATTTAATTACTCCGACTATTACCTGCTGGTACGCCGTCCGGTGTGCCCTGTGAAATGAAAGGTGGCATTCTTTATTTATTTATTTATTTATTCATTTATTCATTCATAACTGACAGCTTCGCGCTCCGTTCGTGCCCGGGCGGAAGAGGTGTTCCAATTCGGCTTAACTGTGACACACGCCCGCCCTCCTCCCCCGGAGCTTCCATTCGGTTAAACTTAGGGGCCGCTTGGCACCGCCCGTGCCCGGGGAAGGTGCTCCTCTTCGGCTTACTGTGACGCGAGCATGCCCGCCTCCTCCGGAGCTTCCATTCGGTTAAACTTAGGGGCCGCTTGGAACCGCCCGTGCCCGGCGAAGGTGCTCCTCTTCGGCTTACTGTGACGCGAGCATGCCCTCCTCCTCCGGAGCTTCCATTTGGTTAAACTTAGGGGCCGCTTGGAACCGCCCGTGCCCGGGGAAGGTGCTCCTCTTCGGCTTACTGTGACGCGAGCATGCCCTCCTCCTCCGGAGCTTCCATTCGGTTAAACCTCGGGGCCGCTTGGCACCGCCCGTGCCCGGGGAAGGTGCTCCTCTACGGCTTAACTGCCACGCACGCCGGCCGGAGCTCTGGTACGGTCCGAACCGCGCGAAACGTCGCCACCGATCGTGTCCGGGGGAACGTGCTCTTCTTCGTCCACTCTCCTCTTCGCCCACGCTCTTCTTCGGCGCACGCCGGCCGTCTAACCGCTCCAGCGCCCGTCGTGCCGCTCGGCGAAACTACAATGCCCCCGATTATTTTTTATACCCGCGAAGCACTGAACCCGCGAAAGGTGAACCGCGAAGTAGCGAGGGTTCACTGTATGTATAAGACCAAGACCTACAAAAAAGTCTCTTGGAGCAATGAGCTAGGTTTTACAGGAAGTCGGCCATTTTGAATTTACTTAAAAGGGGCGGGTCACCACAATGGACTTTGTGTAGAAATTATTATTGGGGCCCGAGCAGCGACCGCGGCGAGGTCCCTATTGTTTATGTAGAAATTATTATTAGGGCCCGAGCAGCGACCGCTACGAGGTCCCCATTGTTTTTGTGGAAATTATTATTATTATTATTATTAGGGCCCGAGCAGTGACCGCTGCGAGGTCCCTATTGTTTTTCTAGAAATTGTTATTAGGGCCCGAGCTGCGACGGCTGCGAGGTCCCTATTGTTTTTGTAGAAAATATTAATACTTTTATTATTATTGTTATTATTATTATTAGGGCCTGAGCAGCGACCGCTGCGAAGTCCCTGTTGTTTTTGTAGAAATTATTATTATTATTTTTCCGATTGTTCGATTACATTTTTGCCCCCCCGAAACATGCACAAAAATTCACCAAACTTGGCAGTCTCATCGGGCATGGCGAAAAATTTGATATTTTAACGTCTAATATGAACAGGAAGTGAGTTATGAATTTTTGAAAGTCCGACTTTTGCCCTTTTTTGCATGTTTACAGGGGTCATTCTTTTGCACCCTGATCCTAAAGGCTTCATCTGATTGCCTTAAAATTCTGTCTGTAGCATCTTAAGACCTGGGACAAACACTGGGGCTAAAATTTTTTGTTTCCGAAATACTATATGACGGGGGCGGGGCTTTGAAGTTTTCACTTAAGATTTCCTTCGCCGCAATGGACAAAATGCTTAATAACTCTCTTGCACATGCTGCTAAAAATCCAAAACTTCACATGTACATCAAGAGTCGGTACCTGAAGACATCTATATGTTTATATTCTGTTATACACCTTGCGCCAATCAATATCATTTTTTACATTTTGACGTCCTGCACGGTGCCCTTTTAACGAATCCGATTGAAAATTGGCTAGAAAAGACTCAAGACATTGATCTTACTCTATCCCTATTTTTGTGACTTTCCTTCGAAGGGCGTGGCTATTACGGTGCCGCAGAGTCTGATTATTCTCCGTGGCAACAAAAGTTCCTGCAAAATGATTCAGATGATCCATCTTCTCGAAATTTTTCACATTTGAGGATATTCAGGCCCTGAAGACGGCTGCCAACTTATTTTTGATCGCAGTGGTAGCGCCACCAACTGGTTAAAACAAATACAAATTATTTTCGTTGATGTTTTTCTCCGGGCAGGTTCACAAAATCTACCTTATATTTGCTCGGATGAGTGTTTAGGCCTTGAGGATGTCACAATACGAAAGTCTTTCGCCTTCTTCAGAGTGTCACATGATGGTGTCTTGTGACCCGTCTTTATCGGCTGATGTTCCATGAGGGCGTGACTTACCTGTCACAAGAATGAAGGCAAGTCACACCCCCCGCTGTCCGTTCACTCCGCCAAGATGCTGCTCTAGGTGGTAGAGAGGATGAAGGCTCCCTTGTCTCTGTTCATGGTTTTTATGCCTCGCTTGCAGATCTCAATGGCCTCTCTGATCCAGCGCTGTTGTTTGTTCTCTTCGGTGCGGATGACCCTGCCCTTCTCCCGGTCCATGATGTGGTTTTCCTTGCAGTGGTCAGTGATTGCTGATTTGTAATGTTCATGTTGTGCTTGTTCTTTTACTGCTCTGATTTTTCATTTTTTTGACAGGTAAGTCACACCCTCATGGAACATCAGCTGATAAAGACGGGTCTCAAGACACCATCATGCGACACTCTGAAGAAGGCGAAAGACTCGCCGAAACATGTCAGGTAAAAAATTAACCTAAAACATAATTGTCTGCTTTTAATGAATCAGTCAAATATCAATAATAAGAAGACAAAATGAACCTAATACAAATAAATGAATGCTTAATAACTCCCCTGCACATGCTCCTGAAAATCCAAACCTTCACCTGTAAATAAAACGTCCCGACCTGAAGACATCTTAATGTTATTATTTTGTTATACACACAGCGCCGCCAAGTGGAATCAAAAATGTGTTTTTATTTTAATTTTCACATCCTGCACGGTGCCCTTTTGACAAATCCGACTGAAAATTAGTCAGAAAAGACTCAAGACAATGATCTTACTCTCTGCCGAATTTTGTGACGTTTTGGCAAAAGGCGTGGCTATTACGGTGCTGAAAAGTCAGATTGTACTCTGTGGCAACAAAAGCTCCGGCAACATGACTCAGATGATCCTATCTTCTCGAAGTTGTACACATTTGAGGATACTTCAGCCCTGAAGACATCTACCAACTTATTTTTCATCGTAGTAGTAGCGCCACCAACTGGTAAAAGCTAATACAAGTTATTTTCTTGGATGTTTTTCTCCGTGCAACTCAACAAGGCCGCCCTCATATATGCTCGGATGACTGTTTCGGCCATGAGGATGTCACAATACGAAATTCGTCCTTTTTCGTGTAAAGTTGTGGGAGTGGCATTGCACTGTTCGGCAATAAAACAACGCTGATTATGAGGTTCTAAATATGAACGACAACTCGTGAAACTTTACACACACATCAGGCCGAGCAAATTTATCAATATTTTATACGTTAGTTGTGCAGCTTTTTTGAAATGGCTCGCCATGGCCCTCGAGAAATGTTAAAAAAAGCAGCCCTGGTTGAGTGTTTCACCTCGCTTTTTGTAAATTTTATGGAGTACAGTGAACCCTCGGTAATCGCGGTTAATGGGGACAGAGACCACCCGCGAAAACTGAAAATCCGCGAAGTAGCGGCGCACCTTCAAAAATGCTTAAAAAAATATACAATATATATAATAAATATATAAATACATATATATATATATATATATATATATATATATATATATATATATATATATATATATATATATATATATATATATATATATATATATATATATATATATATATATATATATATATATATATATATATATATATATACGGGGAGAGAGAGAGTGAAATTCATGTTATAACAAAAAAACCAAATTATTATTAAAACGTATTATTTTTTTATTCCCCAGCCATTCTTTTTGTATTTATTTAATTACTCCGACTTTTACCTGCTGGTACGCCGTCCGGTGTGCCCTGTGAAATGAAAGGTGGCATTCTTTATTCATTTATTTATTTATTCTTTTATACATTCATAACTGACAGCTTCGCGCTCCGCTCGTGCCCGGGCGGAAGAGGTGCTCCAATTCGGCTTAACTGTGACACACACCCGCCCTCCTCCCCCGGAGCTTCCATTCGGTTAAACTTAGGGGCCGCTTGGCACCGCCCGTGCCCGGGGAAGGTGCTCCTCTTCGGCTTACTGTGACGCGAGCATGCCCTCCTCCTCCGGAGCTTCCATTCGGTTAAACTTAGGGGCCGCTTGGAACCGCCCGTGCCCGGGGAAGGTGCTCCTCTTCGGCTTACTGTGACGCGAGCATGCCCTCCTCCTCCGGAGCTTCCATTCGGTTAAACTTAGGGGCCGCTTGGCACCGCCCGTGCCCGGGGAAGGTTCTCCTCTACGGCTTAACTGCCACGCACGCCGGCCGGAGCTCTGGTACTGTCCGAACCGCGCGAAACGTCGCCACCGATCGTGTCCGGGGGAACGTGCTCTTCTTCGTCCACTCTCCTCTTCGCCCACGCTCTTCTTCGGCGCACACCGGCCGTCTAACCGCTCCAGCGCCCCGTCGTACCGCTCGGCGAAACTACAATGCCCCCGAATATTTTTTAGACCCGCGAAGCACTGAACCCGCGAAAGGTGAACCGCCAAGTAGCGAGGGTTCACTCTATGTATAAGACCAAGACCTACAAAAAAGTCTCTTGGAGCAATGAGCTAGGTTTTACAGGAAGTCGGCCATTTTGAATTTACTTAAAAGGGGGCGGGTCACCACAATGGACTTTGTGTAGAAATTATTATTGGGGCCCGAGCAGCGACCGCTGAGAGGTCCCTATTGTTTATGTAGAAATTATTATTAGGGCCCGAGCAGCGACCGCTACGAGGTCCCCATTGTTTTTGTGGAAATTATTATTATTATTATTATTAGGGCCCGAGCAGTGACCGCTGCGAGGTCCCTATTGTTTTTCTAGAAATTGTTATTAGGGCCCGAGCTGCGACGGCTGCGAGGTCCCTATTGTTTTTGTAGAAAATATTATTACTTTTATTATTATTATCATTATTATTATTAGGGCCTGAGCAGCGACCGCTGCGAAGTCCCTGTTGTTTTTGTAGAAATTATTATTATTATTATTTTTCCGATTGTTCGATTGCATTTTTGACCCCCGAAACATGCACAAAAACTCACCAAACTTGGCAGTCTCATCGGGCATGGCGAGAAATTTGATATTTTAAACGTCTAATATGAACAGGAAGTGAGTTATGAATTTTTGAAAGTCCGAATTTTGCCCTTTTTTGCATGTTTACAGGGGTCATTCTTTTGCACCCTGATCCTAAAGGCTTCATCTGATTGCCTTAAAATTCTGTCTGTAGCATCTTAAGACCTGGGACAAACACTGGGGCTAAAATTGGGGCTAAAATCTTTTGTTTCCGAAATACTATATGACGGGGGCGGGGCTTCAAAGTTTTCACTTAAGATTTCCTTCGCCGCAATGGACAAAATGCTTAATAACTCTCCTGCACATGCTGCTAAAAATCCAAAACTTCACATGTACATAAAGAGTCGGTACCTGAAGACATCTATATGTTTATATTCTGTTATACACCTTGCGCCAATCAATATCATTTTTTACATTTTGACGTACTGCACGGTGCCCTTTTAACGAATCCGATTGAAAATTGGCTAGAAAAGACTCAAGACATTGATCTTACTCTATCCCTATTTTTGTGACTTTCCTTCGAAGGGCGTGGCTATTACGGTGCCGCAGAGTCTGATTATTCTCCGTGGCAACAAAAGTTCCTGCAAAATGATTCAGATGATCCATCTTCTCGAAATTTTTCACATTTGAGGATATTCAGGCCCTGAAGACGGCTGCCAACTTATTTTTGATCGCAGTGGTAGCGCCACCAACTGGTTAAAACAAATACAAATTATTTTCGTTGATTTTTTTCTCCGGGTAGGTTAACAAAATCTACCTTATATTTGCTCGGATGAGTGTTTAGGCCTTGAGGATGTCACAATACGAAAGTCTTTCGCCTTCTTCAGAGTGTCACATGATGGTGTCTTGTGACCCGTCTTTATCAGCTGATGTTCCATGAGGGCGTGACTTACCTGTCACAAGAATGAAGGCAAGTCACGCCCCCGCTGTCCGTTCACTCCGCCAAGATGCTGCTCCAGGTGGTAGAGAGGATGAAGGCTCCCTTGTCTCTGTTCATGGTTTTTATGCCTCGCTTGCAGATCTCAATGGCCTCTCTGATCCAGCGCTGTTGTTTGTTCTCTTCGGTGCGGATGACCCTGCCCTTCTCCCGGTCCATGATGTGGTTTTCCCTTTTGCAGTGGTCAGTGATTGCTGATTTGTAATGTTCATGTTGTGCTTGTCATGATCCGCGTCGGGCATGACAGCCTTTTGTTATTGTTTTCATATGCATGCGGTTTTTGTTATTGTTTTTGTTGTTATTTTCTCCCCTCCTTCCTGCCATGTGCCTTTTCCTGTCTGTTTTGATCAGCTGAGCAGGGGCGTTTCCCCTCAGCACCTCGCCCTCACCAGCCACGCACCTGCTCCTCATCAACGATCACACACCTGCTCCCCATCTGCTCCCCTGATTACCGGACTACTTAAGCCTTCCATGCTCTCAACCCAGTGTCGGGTCATTGCCGAAAATCACGGACAGCCACGACCACCTTTGTTCACGTTCTGCTCCTTGTTCATGTTCATGCTCTGGTTCCCCTCTTCGTTCCCGTCTTTCAGTGTTGTTCCTCGCCCTGCCTCCCAGTCTGGTCACGTTAAGTTTGTCTTTTGTTATTTTTCACCCTGCCACATTGTTTGCCCTGGTTGTTTCAGTTAATAAATTCCCTTCACGTTTCTGACCTCTCTGCCTCCTCGCCTTTTGGGTCCACCTCCTCCTCGCCGACCGGCGAGTCCTGACAGAATGACCCGACCAAAGAAGGACCCAGCGAGAGGCTCACGGCGGCGTCATGGACGCCGCCGGACGGACAACCCCCCTCAGCCTGCCGACCAACCCCGTGTCCTTCAAGTAGGTTCCATTTTCCGCTCGACGTCTGTTTCTCCCCTTTTGCCCCCCGATTACAGCACCGATTACCAGCCTGTCATACCCCCTCACCTGATCATAGATTCGGATTACGAGGACGATTTTGAGCACCAAGCCCTTTCACCCCCTCACGGTTCGAGTAAGTCCGGTCACGAGTTTGATTTTGAGCACCTTGCCCCTCACATTTTTTCCGATCCAGATCACGACTATGATTTTGAATATATTGCCACTCTCTTAGTCGCTCAGCGCAACGCGGAGTTATTTTTGAGCCGTCACCTTCCTCCCCCCGAGCCATTTGAGTTTTTCGCGACCACCTCCCACTCCCCCTCGCGCGCTTCACGTCCCAAATCCCGGAAGTCACGGTCACGTCGCGCACATCGTTCACCATCAGTTTCAGCACCGGATCACGCTCCCCTGGCGTCTCCTAGCTCGCGTTCACCAGCCCCCGCAGTCACGGTCCCTCAGGTCTCCCGTTTTCCTGATTCCCTATGGCGGCAGGCTGACAGGGATCAGGGCCCCCGGTTCGGCTGTGCCCGGATCGACTGCTGCACCCGGCCCGCTGTCGCCTCCACGCCTGCAGCAGTGACCAATGCAGCTCCCGCTGCACGGACCCCGCCGCCTCCATGCGAGCCGCAGCCTCCAGAGTCCCGTGCCGACTCCTCGAAGGCGGCCGAGCCCCGTTCCGGCTCCCCGCCAGCTGCTGAGCCCTGTCCCGGCTCCCCGCCAGCTGCTGAGCCCTGTCCCGGCTCCCCGCCAGCTGCTGAGCCCTGTCCCGGCTCCCCGCCAGCTGCTGAGCCCTGTCCCGGCTCCCCGCCAGCTGCTGAGCCCTGTCCCGGCTCCCCGCCAGCTGCTGAGCCCAGTCCCGGCTCCCCGCCAGCTGCTGAGCCCAGTCCCGGCTTCCCGCCAGCTGCTGAGCCCAGTCCCGGCTCCCCGCCAGCTGCTGAGCCCAGTCCCGGCTCCCCGCCAGCTGCTGAGCCCAGTCCCGGCTCCCCGCCAGCTGCTGAGCCGTGTCCCGGCTCCCCGTCAGCGGCCGAGCCCCGTCCCGGGGCCCCAATGGCGATCCCAGCTCCCGATCCAGCGGAGCACGCTGTGCGCCCGAACCAAGTTCACGTTCAGGCGGAGCACATCCTGCCCCCGACCCAAGTTCACGTTCACGCGGAGCCCGTCCGGCGTCCGTCCCTAGTTCACGTTCAGGCGGAGCACGCTGTGCGTCCGTCCCAAGCTCACGTTCAGGTGGAGCACGTTGTGCGTCCGTCCCAAGTCCACGTTCAGGGGAAGCACACCCTGCTTCCGACCCAGGTTCACGTTCAGGAGGAGCACGCTGCGCGTCCGTCCCAAGCTCACGTTCCGGCGGAGCACGTTGTGCGTCCGTCCCAAGCCCATGTTCCGGTGGGGCACGCCTTGCCTCCGCTCCAAGCTCACGTTTTGGCAGAACACGGCCCGCAGCCGTCACTCCCGGTCCCTGCACCCGTGGTGGACGACGAGCAGTCGCCTGCCGTATCGGTCCCAGCGGCGCCTGATGAAGCGCCGCCGCTCCCGGTCCCGGTGCCTGCGATGGACGACGGTCCGCCGCCGAGTCACGCCTCAGCCTCGGCGACGCACGACGACCCACCATCGCACCCCGCTCTGGCCTCGGCAGCATCCGACGACCCGACGCCACTGCTCGCCTTGGCTCCGGCAGCGCTCGACGACCCACGGCCGCTCCTGGTTTCTGCCTCGGCGGTGGACGGCAACCCACCGCCGCTCCACATTCTTGTCTCGGCAGGGGTCGACGACCAGCCGCCGCTCCCGGTTCCGGTGCCCGCGATGGACGACGGTCCGCCGCCGCGTCACGCCTCAGTCTCGGCGACGCACGAGGACCCACCACCGCGCCCCGCTCTGGCCGCGGCAGCATCCGACGACCCGTCGCCACTGCTCGCCTTGGCCCCGGCGGCGCTCGACGGCCCGCGGCCGCTCTTGGTTCCTGCCTCGGCGGTGGACGACGACCCACCGCCGCTCCATGTTCTTGTCTCGGCAGGGATCGACGACCAGCCGTCGCTCCGCGTTCCTGTGTCGGCGGGGTTCAACGATGGGCCGCCGCCCCACGTTCCGGTCTCGGCGGTGTTCGACGACCAGCCGCCGCTCCACGTTCCTGACGCGGCGGGGTTCGACGACCAGCCGTCGCTCCACGTTCCGGTCTCGGCGACGCTCGACGACCAGCCGCCGCTCCACGCTCCCGCCTCGGCGGGGCTCGACGACCAGCCGCCGCTCCACGTTCCTGTCTCGACGACGCTCGACGACCAGCCGCCGCTCCACGTTCCTGACTCGGCGGGGTTCGACGACCAGCCGCCGCTCCACGTTCCTGACTCGGCGGGGCTCGACGACCAGCCGCCGCCCCGCGTTCCTGTCTCGGCGGGGCTCGACGACCAGCCGCCGCTCCACGTTCCTGACTCGGCGGGGCTCGACGACCAGCCGCCGCTCCGCGTTCCTGACTCGGCGGGGCTCGACGACCAGCCGCCGCTCCGCGTTCCTGTCTCGGCGGGGCTCGACGACCAGCCGCCGCTCCGCGTTCCTGTCTCGGCGGGGCTCGACGACCAGCCGCCGCTCCGCGTTCCTGTCTCGGCGGGGCTCGACAATCTGCCGCCGCTCCACGTTCCTGTCTCGGCAGGGTTCAACGACCAGCCGCCGCGCCACGTTCCTGACTCGGCGACGTTCCATGGCCTGCCGCCGCTCCTCGCCCCAGCTCCATCAGCGGACTTCATGTGGCGTTCGGGTCGTTCCGGACGTCCGCCTGAATGGCCCCAATGGGACGCACTGGCCTGGCCACCCTCACGGCCCCCTGAAGGGTCACGAAAAGACTCGCTGGTCTGGCCTCCCGGGAATCCGCCAGACCGGTCTCGATCACGGGTCGTTGACCCACCTCCCGACCCCTTCCGCCCACCCTCGTTCTTGGACATGGTTTTCCTTTTCTTTTCTTTTCCTTTTTTTTGGGACGTCTGGAATCCGTCCCTTGAGGGGGGGGTACTGTCATGATCCGCGTCAGGCATGACAGCCTTTTGTTATTGTTTTCATATGCATGCGGTTTTTGTTATTGTTTTTGTTGTTATTTTCTCCCCTCCTTCCTGCCATGTGCCTTTTCCTGTCTGTTTTGATCAGCTGAGCAGGGGCGTTTCCCCTCAGCACCTCGCCATCACCAGCCACGCACCTGCTCCTCATCAATGATCACACACCTGCTCCCCATCTGCTCCCCTGATTACCGGACTACTTAAGCCTTCCATGCTCTCAACCCAGTGTCGGGTCATTGCCGAAAATCACGGACAGCCACGACCACCTTTGTTCACGTTCTGCTCTTTGTTCATGTTCATGCTCTGGTTCCCCTCTTTGTTCCCGTCTTTCAGTGTTGTTCCTCGCCCTGCCTCCCAGTCTGGTCACGTTAAGTTTGTCTTTTGTTATTTTTCACCCTGCCACATTGTTTGCCCTGGTTGTTTCAGTTAATAAATTCCCTTCACGTTACTGACCTCTCTGCCTCCTCGCCTTTTGGGTCCACCTCCTCCTCGCCGACCGGCGAGTCCTGACAGTGCTTGTTCTTTTACTGCTCTGATTTTTCATTTTTTTGACAGGTAAGTCACACCCACATGGAACATCAGCTGATAAAGACGGGTCTCAAGACACCATCATGCGACACTCTGAAGATGGCGAAAGACTCGCCGAAACATGTCAGGTAAAAAATTAACCTAAAACATAATTGTCTGCTTTTAATGAATCAGTCAAATATCAATAATAAGAAGACAAAATGAACCTAATACAAATAAATGAATGCTTAATAACGCCCCTGCACATGCTCCTAAAAATCCAAACCTTCACCTGTAAATAAAACGTCCCGACCTGAAGACATCTTAATGTTATTATTTTGTTATACACACAGCGCCGCCAAGTGGAATCAAAAATGTGTTTTTATTTTAATTTTCACGTACTGCACGGTGCCCTTTTGACGAATCCGACTGAAAATTAGTCAGAAAAGACTCAAGACAATGATCTTACTCTCTGCCGAATTTTGTGACGTTTTGGCAAAAGGCGTGGCTATTACGGTGCTGAAAAGTCCGATTGTACTTTGTGGCAACAAAAGCTCCGGCAACATGACTCAGATGATCCTATCTTCTCGAAGTTGTACACATTTGAGGATACTTCAGCCCTGAAGACATCTACCAACTTATTTTTCATCGTAGTAGTAGCGCCACCAACTGGTAAAAGCTAATACAAGTTATTTTCTTGGATGTTTTTCTCCGTGCAACTCAACAAGGTCGCCCTCATATATGCTCGGATGACTGTTTCGGCCATGAGGATGTCACAATACGAAATTCATCCTTTTTCGTGAAAAGTTGTGGGAGTGGCATTGCACTGTTCGGCAATAAAACAACGCTGATTATGAGGTTCTAAATATGAACGACAACTCGTGAAACTTTACACACACATCAGGCAGAGCAAATTTATCAATATTTTATACGTTAGTTGTGCAGCTTTTTTGAAATGGCTCGCCATGGCCCTCGAGAAATGTTCAAAAAAGCAGCCCTGGTTGAGTGTTTCACCTCGCTTTTTGTAAATTTTATGGAGTACAGTGAACCCTCGGTTGTCGCGGTTAATGGGGACCGAGACCACCCGCGGAAACTGAAAATCCGCGAAGTAGCGGCGCACCTTCAAAAATGCTTAAAAAAAAATACAATATATATAATAAATATATATATATATATATATATATATATATAGATATATATATATAGATATATATATATATATACAGAGAGAGAGAGAGAGTGAAATTCATGTTATAACAAAAAAAACAAATTATTATTAAAACGTATTATTTTTTTATTCCCCAGCCATTCTTTTTGTATTTATTTAATTACTCCGACTTTTACCTGCTGGTACGCCGTCCGGTGTGCCCTGTGAAATGAAAGGTGGCATTCTTTATTTATTTATTTATTTATTCATTTATTCATTCATAACTGACAGCTTCGCGCTCCGTTCGTGCCCGGGCGGAAGAGGTGTTCCAATTCGGCTTAACTGTGACACACGCCCGCCCTCCTCCCCCGGAGCTTCCATTCGGTTAAACTTAGGGGCCGCTTGGCACCGCCCGTGCCCGGGGAAGGTGCTCCTCTTCGGCTTACTGTGACGCGAGCATGCCCGCCTCCTCCGGAGCTTCCATTCGGTTAAACTTAGGAGCCGCTTGGAACCGCCCGTGCCCGGCAAAGGTGCTCCTCTTCGGCTTACTGTGACGCGAGCATGCCCTCCTCCTCCGGAGCTTCCATTTGGTTAAACTTAGGGGCCGCTTGGAACCGCCCGTGCCTGGGGAAGGTGCTCCTCTTCGGCTTACTGTGACGCGAGCATGCCCTCCTCCTCCGGAGCTTCCATTCGGTTAAACTTAGGGGCCGCTTGGCACCGCCCGTGCCCGGGGACGGTGCTCCTCTACGGCTTAACTGCCACGCACGCCGGCCGGAGCCTTGGTACGGTCCGAACCGCGCGAAACGTCGCCACCGATCGTGTCCGGGGGAACGTGCTCTTCTTCGTCCACTCTCCTCTTCGCCCACGCTCTTCTTCGGCGCACGCCGGCCGTCTAACCGCTCCAGCGCCCGTCGTGCCGCTCGGCGAAACTACAATGCCCCCGAATATTTTTTATACCCGCGAAGCACTGAACCCGCGAAAGGTGAACCGCGAAGTAGCGAGGGTTCACTGTATGTATAAGACCAAGACCTACAAAAAAGTCTCTTGGAGCAATGAGCTAGGTTTTACAGGAAGTCGGCCATTTTGAATTTACTTAAAAGGGGCGGTTCACCACAATGGACTTTGTGTAGAAATTATTATTGGGGCCCGAGCAGCGACCGCGGCGAGGTCCCTATTGTTTATGTAGAAATTATTATTATTATTATTATTAGGGCCCGAGCAGTGACCGCTGCGAGGTCCCTATTGTTTTTCTAGAAATTGTTATTAGGGCCCGAGCTGCGACGGCTGCGAGGTCCCTATTGTTTTTGTAGAAAATATTATTACTTTTATTATTATTATTATTATTATTATTAGGGCCTGAGCAGCGACCGCTGCGAAGTCCCTGTTGTTTTTGTAGAAATTATTATTATTATTATTTTTCCGATTGTACGATCGCATTTTTGACCCCGAAACATGCACAAAAACTCACCAAACTTGGCAGTCTCATCGGGCGGGCATGGCGAGAAATTTGATATTTTAACGTCTAATATGAACAGGAAGTGAGTTATGAATTTTTGAAAGTCCGACTTTTGCCCTTTTTTGCATGTTTACAGGGGTCATTCTTTTGCACCCTGATCCTAAAGGCTTCATCTGATTGCCTTAAAATTCTGTCTGTAGCATCTTAAGACCTGGGACAAACACTGGGGCTAAAATCTTTTGTTTCCGAAATACTATATGACGGGGGCGGGGCTTCAAAGTTTTCACTTAAGATTTCCTTCGCCGCAATGGACAAAATGCTTAATAACTCTCCTGCACATGCTGCTAAAAATCCAAAACTTCACATGTACATAAAGAGTCGGTACCTGAAGACATCTATATGTTTATATTCTGTTATACACCTTGCGCCAATCAATAACATTTTTTACATTTTGACGTACTGCACGGTGCCCTTTTCACGAATCCGATTGAAAATTGGCTAGAAAAGACTCAAGACATTGATCTTACTCTATCCCTATTTTTGTGACTTTCCTTCGAAGGGCGTGGCTATTGCGGTGCCGCAGAGTCTGATTATTCTCCGTGGCAACAAAAGTTCCTGCAAAATGATTCAGATGATCCATCTTCTCGAAATTTTTCACATTTGAGGATATTCAGGCCCTGAAGACGGCTGCCAACTTATTTTTGATCGCAGTGGTAGCGCCACCAACTGGTTAAAACAAATACAAATTATTTTCGTTGATGTTTTTCTCCGGGCAGGTTCACAAAATCTACCTTATATTTGCTCGGATGAGTGTTTAGGCCTTGAGGATGTCACAATACGAAAGTCTTTCGCCTTCTTCAGAGTGTCACATGATGGTGTCTTGTGACCCGTCTTTATCAGCTGATGTTCCATGAGGGCGTGACTTACCTGTCACAAGAATGAAGGCAAGTCACACCCCCCGCTGTCCGTTCACTCCGCCAAGATGCTGCTCTAGGTGGTAGAGAGGATGAAGGCTCCCTTGTCTCTGTTCATGGTTTTTATGCCTCGCTTGCAGATCTCAATGGCCTCTCTGATCCAGCGCTGTTGTTTGTTCTCTTCGGTGCGGATGACCCTGCCCTTCTCCCGGTCCATGATGTGGTTTTCCCTTTTGCAGTGGTCAGTGATTGCTGATTTGTAATGTTCATGTTGTGCTTGTTCTTTTACTGCTCTGATTTTTCATTTTTTTGACAGGTAAGTCACACCCTCATGGAACATCAGCTGATAAAGACGGGTCTCAAGACACCATCATGCGACACTCTGAAGAAGGCGAAAGACTCGCCGAAACATGTCAGGTAAAAAATTAACCTAAAACATAATTGTCTGCTTTTAATGAATCAGTCAAATATCAATAATAAGAAGACAAAATGAACCTAATACAAATAAATGAATGCTTAATAACTCCCCTGCACATGCTCCTGAAAATCCAAACCTTCACCTGTAAATAAAACGTCCCGACCTGAAGACATCTTAATGTTATTATTTTGTTATACACACAGCGCCGCCAAGTGGAATCAAAAATGTGTTTTTATTTTAATTTTCACATCCTGCACGGTGCCCTTTTGACAAATCCGACTGAAAATTAGTCAGAAAAGACTCAAGACAATGATCTTTCTCTCTGCCGAATTTTGTGACGTTTTGGCAAAAGGCGTGGCTATTACGGTGCTGAAAAGTCAGATTGTACTCTGTGGCAACAAAAGCTCCGGCAACATGACTCAGATGATCCTATCTTCTCGAAGTTGTACACATTTGAGGATACTTCAGCCCTGAAGACATCTACCAACTTATTTTTCATCGTAGTAGTAGCGCCACCAACTGGTAAAAGCTAATACAAGTTATTTTCTTGGATGTTTTTCTCCGTGCAACTCAACAAGGCCGCCCTCATATATGCTCGGATGACTGTTTCGGCCATGAGGATGTCACAATACGAAATTCGTCCTTTTTCGTGTAAAGTTGTGGGAGTGGCATTGCACTGTTCGGCAATAAAACAACGCTGATTGTGAGGTTCTAAATATGAACGACAACTCGTGAAACTTTACACACACATCAGGCCGAGCAAATTTATCAATATTTTATACGTTAGTTGTGCAGCTTTTTTGAAATGGCTCGCCATGGCCCTCGAGAAATGTTAAAAAAAGCAGCCCTGGTTGAGTGTTTCACCTCGCTTTTTGTAAATTTTATGGAGTACAGTGAACCCTCGGTAATCGCGGTTAATGGGGACAGAGACCACCCGCGAAAACTGAAAATCCGCGAAGTAGCGGCGCACCTTCAAAAATGCTTAAAAAAATATACAATATATATAATAAATATATAAATATATATATATATATATATATATATATATATATATATATATACGGGGAGAGAGAGAGTGAAATTCATGTTTTAACAAAAAAACCAAATTATTATTAAAACGTATTATTTTTTTATTCCCCAGCCATTCTTTTTGTATTTATTTAATTACTCCGACTTTTATCTGCTGGTACGCCGTCCGGTGTGCCCTGTGAAATGAAAGGTGGCATTCTTTATTCATTTCTTTATTTATTCTTTTATACATTCATAACTGACAGCTTCGCGCTCCGCTCGTGCCCGGGCGGAAGAGGTGCTCCAATTCGGCTTAACTGTGACACACACCCGCCCTCCTCCCCCGGAGCTTCCATTCGGTTAAACTTAGGGGCCGCTTGGCACCGCCCGTGCCCGGGGAAGGTGCTCCTCTTCGGCTTACTGTGACGCGAGCATGCCCTCCTCCTCCGGAGCTTCCATTCGGTTAAACTTAGGGGCCGCTTGGAATCGCCCGTGCCCGGGGAAGGTGCTCCTCTTCGGCTTACTGTGACGCGAGCATGCCCTCCTCCTCCGGAGCTTCCATTCGGTTAAACTTAGGGGCCGCTTGGCACCGCCCGTGCCCGGGGAAGGTTCTCCTCTACGGCTTAACTGCCACGCACGCCGGCCGGAGCTCTGGTCCTGTCCGAACCGCGCGAAACGTCGCCACCGATCGTGTCCGGGGGAACGTGCTCTTCTTCGTCCACTCTCCTCTTCGCCCACGCTCTTCTTCGGCGCACACCGGCCGTCTAACCGCTCCAGCGCCCCGTCGTGCCGCTCGGCGAAACTACAATGCCCCCGAATATTTTTTAGACCCGCGAAGCACTGAACCCGCGAAAGGTGAACCGCCAAGTAGCGAGGGTTCACTGTATGTATAAGACCAAGACCTACAAAAAAGTCTCTTGGAGCAATGAGCTAGGTTTTACAGGAAGTCGGCCATTTTGAATTTACTTAAAAGGGGGCGGGTCACCACAATGGACTTTGTGTAGAAATTATAATTGGGGCCCGAGCAGCGACCGCGGCGAGGTCCCTATTGTTTTTGTAGAAATTATTATTAGGGCCCGAGCAGCGACCGCTACGAGGTCCCCATTGTTTTTGTGGAAATTATTATTATTATTATTATTAGGGCCCGAGCAGTGACCGCTGCGAGGTCCCTATTGTTTTTCTAGAAATTGTTATTAGGGCCCGAGCTGCGACGGCTGCGAGGTCCCTATTGTTTTTGTAGAAAATATTATTACTTTTATTATTATTATTATTATTATTATTAGGGCCTGAGCAGCGACCGCTGCGAAGTCCCTGTTGTTTTTGTAGAAATTATTATTATTATTATTTTTCCGATTGTTCGATTGCATTTTTGACCCCCGAAACATGCACAAAAACTCACCAAACTTGGCAGTCTCATCGGGCATGGCGAGAAATTTGATATTTTAAACGTCTAATATGAACAGGAAGTGAGTTATGAATTTTTGAAAGTCCGACTTTTGCCCTTTTTTGCATGTTTACAGGGGTCATTCTTTTGCACCCTGATCCTAAAGGCTTCATCTGATTGCCTTAAAATTCTGTCTGTAGCATCTTAAGACCTGGGACAAACACTGGGGCTAAAATTGGGGCTAAAATCTTTTGTTTCCGAAATACTATATGGCGGGGGCGGGGCTTCAAAGTTTTCACTTAAGATTTCCTTCGCCGCAATGGACAAAATGCTTAATAACTCTCCTGCACATGCTGCTAAAATCCAAAACTTCACATGTACATAAAGAGTCGGTACCTGAAGACATCTATATGTTTATATTCTGTTATACACCTTGCGCCAATCAATATCATTTTTTACATTTTGACGTACTGCACGGTGCCCTTTTAACGAATCCGATTGAAAATTGGCTAGAAAAGACTCAAGACATTGATCTTACTCTATCCCTATTTTTGTGACTTTCCTTCGAAGGGCGTGGCTATTACGGTGCCGCAGAGTCTGATTATTCTCCGTGGCAACAAAAGTTCCTGCAAAATGATTCAGATGATCCATCTTCTCGAAATTTTTCACATTTGAGGATATTCAGGCCCTGAAGACGGCTGCCAACTTATTTTTGATCGCAGTGGTAGCGCCACCAACTGGTTAAAACAAATACAAATTATTTTCGTTGATGTTTTTCTCCGGGCAGGTTCACAAAATCTACCTTATATTTGCTCGGATGAGTGTTTAGGCCTTGAGGATGTCACAATACGAAAGTCTTTCGCCTTCTTCAGAGTGTCACATGATGGTGTCTTGTGACCCGTCTTTATCAGCTGATGTTCCATGAGGGCGTGACTTACCTGTCACAAGAATGAAGGCAAGTCACACCCCCCGCTGTCCGTTCACTCCGCCAAGATGCTGCTCTAGGTGGTAGAGAGAATGAAGGCTCCCTTGTCTCTGTTCATGGTTTTTATGCCTCGCTTGCAGATCTCAATGGCCTCTCTGATCCAGCGCTGTTGTTTGTTCTCTTCGGTGCGGATGACCCTGCCCTTCTCCCGGTCCATGATGTGGTTTTCCCTTTTGCAGTGGTCAGTGATTGCTGATTTGTAATGTTCATGTTGTGCTTGTTCTTTTACTGCTCTGATTTTTCATTTTTTTGACAGGTAAGTCACACCCTCATGGAACATCAGCTGATCAAGACGGGTCTCAAGACACCATCATGCGACACTCTGAAGAAGGCGAAAGACTCGCCGAAACATGTCAGGTAAAAAATTAACCTAAAACATAATTGTCTGCTTTTAATGAATCAGTCAAATATCAATAATAAGAAGACAAAATTAACCTAATACAAATAAATGAATGCTTAATAACTTCCCTGCACATGCTCCTGAAAATCCAAACCTTCACCTGTAAATAAAACGTCCCGACCTGAAGACATCTTAATGTTATTATTTTGTTATACACACAGCGCCGCCAAGTGGAATCAAAAATGTGTTTTTATTTTAATTTTCACATCCTGCACGGTGCCCTTTTGACAAATCCGACTGAAAATTAGTCAGAAAAGACTCAAGACAATGATCTTTCTCTCTGCCGAATTTTGTGACGTTTTGGCAAAAGGCGTGGCTATTACGGTGCTGAAAAGTCAGATTGTACTCTGTGGCAACAAAAGCTCCGGCAACATGACTCAGATGATCCTATCTTCTCGAAGTTGTACACATTTGAGGATACTTCAGCCCTGAAGACATCTACCAACTTATTTTTCATCGTAGTAGTAGCGCCACCAACTGGTAAAAGCTAATACAAGTTATTTTCTTGGATGTTTTTCTCCGTGCAACTCAACAAGGCCGCCCTCATATATGCTCGGATGACTGTTTCGGCCATGAGGATGTCACAATACGAAATTCGTCCTTTTTCGTGTAAAGTTGTGGGAGTGGCATTGCACTGTTCGGCAATAAAACAACGCTGATTATGAGGTTCTAAATATGAACGACAACTCGTGAAACTTTACACACACATCAGGCCGAGCAAATTTATCAATATTTTATACGTTAGTTGTGCAGCTTTTTTGAAATGGGTCGCCATGGCCCTCGAGAAATGTTAAAAAAAGCAGCCCTGGTTGAGTGTTTCACCTCGCTTTTTGTAAATTTTATGGAGTACAGTGAACCCTCGGTAATCGCGGTTAATGGGGACAGAGACCACCCGCGAAAACTGAAAATCCGCGAAGTAGCGGCGCACCTTCAAAAATGCTTAAAAAAATATACAATATATATAATAAATATATAATATATATATATATATATATATATATATATATATATATATATATATATACGGGGAGAGAGAGAGTGAAATTCATGTTATAACAAAAAAACCAAATTATTATTAAAACGTATTATTTTTTTATTCCCCAGCCATTCTTTTTGTATTTATTTAATTACTCCGACTTTTATCTGCTGGTACGCCGTCCGGTGTGCCCTGTGAAATGAAAGGTGGCATTCTTTATTCATTTATTTATTTATTCTTTTATACATTCATAACTGACAGCTTCGCGCTCCGCTCGTGCCCGGGCGGAAGAGGTGCTCCAATTCGGCTTAACTGTGACACACACCCGCCCTCCTCCCCCGGAGCTTCCATTCGGTTAAACTTAGGGGCCGCTTGGCACCGCCCGTGCCCGGGGAAGGTGCTCCTCTTCGGCTTACTGTGACGCGAGCATGCCCTCCTCCTCCGGAGCTTCCATTCGGTTAAACTTAGGGGCCGCTTGGAATCGCCCGTGCCCGGGGAAGGTGCTCCTCTTCGGCTTACTGTGACGCGAGCATGCCCTCCTCCTCCGGAGCTTCCATTCGGTTAAACTTAGGGGCCGGTTGGCACCGCCCGTGCCCGGGGAAGGTTCTCCTCTACGGCTTAACTGCCACGCACGCCGGCCGGAGCTCTGGTACTGTCCGAACCGCGCGAAACGTCGCCACCGATCGTGTCCGGGGGAACGTGCTCTTCTTCGTCCACTCTCCTCTTCGCCCACGCTCTTCTTCGGCGCACACCGGCCGTCTAACCGCTCCAGCGCCCCGTCGTGCCGCTCAGCGAAACTACAATGCCCCCGAATATTTTTTAGACCCGCGAAGCACTGAACCCGCGAAAGGTGAACCGCCAAGTAGCGAGGGTTCACTGTATGTATAAGACCAAGACCTACAAAAAAGTCTCTTGGAGCAATGAGTTAGGTTTTACAGGAAGTCGGCCATTTTGAATTTACTTAAAAGGGGGCGGGTCACCACAATGGACTTTGTGTAGAAATTATAATTGGGGCCCGAGCAGCGACCGCGGCGAGGTCCCTATTGTTTTTGTAGAAATTATTATTAGGGCCCGAGCAGCGACCGCTACGAGGTCCCCATTGTTTTTGTGGAAATTATTATTATTATTATTATTAGGGCCCGAGCAGTGACCGCTGCGAGGTCCCTATTGTTTTTCTAGAAATTGTTATTAGGGCCCGAGCTGCGACGGCTGCAAGGTCCCTATTGTTTTTGTAGAAAATATTATTACTTTTATTATTATTATTATTATTATTATTATTAGGGCCTGAGCAGCGACCGCTGCGAAGTCCCTGTTGTTTTTGTAGAAATTATTATTATTATTATTTTTCCGATTGTTCGATTGCATTTTTGACCCCCGAAACATGCACAAAAACTCACCAAACTTGGCAGTCTCATCGGGCATGGCGAGAAATTTGATATTTTAACGTCTAATATGAACAGGAAGTGAGTTATGAATCTTTGAAAGTCCGACTTTTGCCCTTTTTTGCATGTTTACAGGGGTCATTCTTTTGCACCCTGATCCTAAAGGCTTCATCTGATTGCCTTAAAATTCTGTCTGTAGCATCTTAAGACCTGGGACAAACACTGGGGCTAAAATTGGGGCTAAAATCTTTTGTTTCCGAAATACTATATGACGGGGGCGGGGCTTCAAAGTTTTCACTTCAGATTTCCTTCGCCGCAATGGACAAAATGCTTAATAACTCTCCTGCACATGCTGCTAAAAATCCAAAACTTCACATGGACATAAAGAGTCGGTACCTGAAGACATCTATATGTTTATACTCTGTTATAAACCTTGCGCCAATCAATATAATTTTTTACATTTTGACGTACTGCACGGTGCCCTTTTAACGAATCCGATTGAAAATTGGCTAGAAAAGACTCAAGACATTGATCTTACTCTATCCCTATTTTTGTGACTTTCCTTCGAAGGGCGTGGCTATTACGGTGCCGCAGAGTCTGATTATTCTCCGTGGCAACAAAAGTTCCTGCAAAATGATTCAGATGATCCATCTTCTCGAAATTTTTCACATTTGAGGATATTCAGGCCCTGAAGACGGCTGCCAACTTATTTTTGATCGCAGTGGTAGCGCCACCAACTGGTTAAAACAAATACAAATTATTTTCGTTGATTTTTTTCTCCGGGCAGGTTAACAAAATCTACCTTATATTTGCTCGGATGAGTGTTTAGGCCTTGAGGATGTCACAATACGAAAGTCTTTCGCCTTCTTCAGAGTGTCACATGATGGTGTCTTGTGACCCGTCTTTATCAGCTGATGTTCCATGAGGGCGTGACTTACCTGTCACAAGAATGAAGGCAAGTCACGCCCCCCGCTGTCCGTTCACTCCGCCAAGATGCTGGTCCAGGTGGTAGAGAGGATGAAGGCTCCCTTGTCTCTGTTCATGGTTTTTATGCCTCGCTTGCAGATCTCAATGGCCTCTCTGATCCAGTGCTGTTGTTTGTTCTCTTCGGTGCGGATGACCCTGCCCTTCTCCCGGTCCATGATGTGGTTTTCCCTTTTGCAGTGGTCAGTGATTGCTGATTTGTAATGTTCATGTTGTGCTTGTTCTTTTACTGCTCTGATTTTTCATTTTTTTGACAGGTAAGTCACACCCACATGGAACATCAGCTGATAAAGACGGGTCTCAAGACACCATCATGCGACACTCTGAAGAAGGCGAAAGACTCGCCGAAACATGTCAGGTAAAAAATTCACCTAAAACATAATTGTCTGCTTTTAATGAATCAGTCAAATATCAATAATAAGAAGACAAAATGAACCTAATACAAATAAATGAATGCTTAATAACTCCCCTGCACATGCTCCTGAAAATCCAAACCTTCACCTGTAAATAAAACGTCCCGACCTGAAGACATCTTAATGTTATTATTTTGTTATACACACAGCGCCGCCAAGTGGAATCAAAAATGTGTTTTTATTTTAATTTTCACGTACTGCACGGTGCCCTTTTGACGAATCCGACTGAAAATTAGTCAGAAAAGACTCAAGACAATGATCTTACTCTCTGCCGAATTTTGTGACGTTTTGGCAAAAGGCGTGGCTATTACGGTGCTGAAAAGTCCGATTGTACTTTGTGGCAACAAAAGCTCCGGCAACATGACTCAGATGATCCTATCTTCTCGAAGTTGTACACATTTGAGGATACTTCAGCCCTGAAGACATCTACCAACTTATTTTTCATCGTAGTAGTAGCGCCACCAACTGGTAAAAGCTAATACAAGTTATTTTCTTGGATGTTTTTCTCCGTGCAACTCAACAAGGCCGCCCTCATATATGCTCGGATGACTGTTTCGGCCATGAGGATGTCACAATACGAAATTCGTCCTTTTTCGTGTAAAGTTGTGGGAGTGGCATTGCACTGTTCGGCAATAAAACAACGCTGATTATGAGGTTCTAAATATGAACGACAACTCGTGAAACTTTACACACACATCAGGCAGAGCAAATTTATCAATATTTTATACGTTAGTTGTGCAGCTTTTTTGAAATGGCTCGCCATGGCCCTCGAGAAAAGTTAAAAAAAGAATAGAATAGAAATAGAAATCCCTTTATTGTCATTGTACTCAAGTGTGCAACGAGATTAGAGGGCTCCCCTCTCCAGTGCAATACAACAATAATACAGACAATATATAAATTAGATAAATAAATAAGACAGTGCAATGGAATTCAGTACTGAATAGGGCATATAGAAACACATCACAATGCTGTTTTGCAAGGTTAGGGTGGTCTCGTGTGTGTGTGAGAGTTCAGTATGGAGATGGCTCTCGGAAAGAAACTGTTTCTCAGTCTATTGGTCCTTGATTTGATGCATCTGTAGCGCCTGCCAGAGGGCAACCGGTCGAACAGGTGTGAGTTTGGGTGGGTATTGTCTTTGACGATGTTGAGAGCCCTTCTGAGGCACCGGGCGGTGTAGATGTCCGACAGCGAGGGGAGAGGGCAGCCAATAATCCTTTGCGCTGTTTTGACTGTCCTCTGGAGCCTCACTCTGTCCGCCTCAGTGCAGCCGCTGTACCAGGTGGAGACACAGTACGTCAGCAGGCTCTCGATGGACGAGTGGTAGAAGGCCAGCAGCAGCTTCCTGTCCAGGTTGAATTTCCTGAGGACTCTCAGGAAGTGCAGACGTTGGCGGACCTTCTTTACCACTGCTGTGGTGTTGTGACTCCAAGAAAGGTCATCGGAGATCTGTACTCCCAGGAACTTGAACGTGTGGACCCTCTCCACACACACGCCTTCGATGCAGAGGGGGGGCGGCAGCGTCTTGTTCCTCCTGAAGTCGACGACAATCTCCTTTGTTTTAGCAGAGTTAAGGTGCAGTCTGTTGTCCTTGCACCAAGTTGTCAGTCTCCCTACCTCCTCTCTGTAGGCTGTCTCGTCACCTTCCGAGATCAGACCGACCACTGTCGTGTCGTCAGCAAACTTGACGATGGTGTTGTTGCCGTGGGCCGGGCTGCAGTCGTAGGTGTAGAGGGCGTACAGGAGAGGGCTCAGCACGCATCCTTGGGGGGAACCGGTGCTCACCATGAGGGTGGAGGACGTGTAGGGGCCGAGCAACACAGTCTGGGGTCTGTTGGTCAGAAAGTCCTTAATCCAGAAGTGTGTGAGGGCAGGGAGGCCGAGAGTGTCCAGTTTGGCGACGAGGATGTCTGGGATGATCGTGTTGAATGCCGAGCTGTAGTCCACAAAGAGCATCCTTGCATAGCTCCGCTGTTGTTCCAGGTGGCCCAGCACAACATGCAGAGCAGCCCTGGTTGAGTGTTTCACCTCGCTTTTTGTAAATTTTATGGAGTACAGTGAACCCTCGGTTATCGCGGTTAATGGGGACCGAGACCACCCGCGAAAACTGAAAATCCGCGAAGTAGCGGCGCACCTTCAAAAATGCTTAAAAAAAAAATACAATATATATATATATATATATATACGGGGAGAGAGAGAGTGAAATTCATGTTATAACAAAAAAAACAAATTATTATTAAAACGTATTATTTTTTTATTCCCCAGCCATTCTTTTTGTATTTATTTAATTACTCCGACTTTTACCTGCTGGTACGCCGTCCGGTGTGCCCTCTGCAATGAAAGGTGCCATTCTTTATTTATTTATTTATTTATTAATTTATTCATTCATAACTGACAGCTTCGCGCTCCGCTCGTGCCCGGGCGGAAGAGGTGCTCCAATTCGGCTTAACTGTGACACACGCCCACCTTCCTCCCCCGGAGCTTCCATTCGGTTAAACTTAGGGGCCGCTTGGCACCGCCCGTGCCCGGGGAAGGTGGTCCTCTTCGGCTTACTGTGTCGCGAGCATGCCCTCCTCCTCCGGAGCTTCCATTCGGTTAAACTTAGGGGCCGCTTGGAACCGCCCGTGCCCGGGGAAGGTGCTCCTCTTCGGCTTACTGTGACGCGAGCATGCCCTCCTCCTCCGGAGCTTCCATTCCATTAAACTTAGGGGCCGCTTGGCACCGCCCGTGCCCGGGGAAGGTGCTCCTCTTCGGCTTACTGTGACGCGAGCATGCCCGCCTCCTCCGGAGCTTCCATTCGGTTAAACTTAGGGGCCGCTTGGAACCGCCCGTGCCCGGCAAAGGTGCTCCTCTTCGGCTTACTGTGACGCGAGCATGCCCTCCTCCTCCGGAGCTTCCATTTGGTTAAACTTAGGGGCCGCTTGGAACCGCCCGTGCCCGGGGAAGGTGCTCCTCTTCGGCTTACTGTGACGCGAGCATGCCCTCCTCCTCCGGAGCTTCCATTCGGTTAAACTTAGGGGCCGCTTGGCACCGCCCGTGCCCGGGGAAATTGCTCCTCTACGGCTTAACTGCCACGCACGCCGGCCGGAGCTCTGGTACGGTCCGAACCGCGCGAAACGTCGTCACCGATCGTGTCCGGGGGAACGTGCTCTTCTTCGTCCACTCTCCTCTTCGCCCACGCTCTTCTTCGGCGCACGCCGGCCGTCTAACCGCTCCAGCGCCCCGTCGTGCCGCTCGGCGAAACTACAATGCCCCCGAATATTTTTTATACCCGCGAAGCACTGAACCCGCGAAAGGTGAACCGCGAAGTAGCGAGGGTTCACTGTATGTATAAGACCAAGACCTACAAAAAAGTCTCTTGGAGCAATAAGCTAGGTTTTACAGGAAGTCGGCCATTTTGAATTTACTTAAAAGGGGGCGGGTCACCACAATGGACTTTGTGTAGAAATTATTATTGGGGCCCGAGCAGCGACCGCGGCGAGGTCCCTATTGTTTATGTAGAAATTATTATTAGGGCCCGAGCAGCGACCGCTACGAGGTCCCCATTGTTTTTGTGGAAATTATTATTATTATTATTATTAGGGCCCGAGCAGTGACCGCTGCGAGGTCCCTATTGTTTTTCTAGAAATTGTTATTAGGGCCCGAGCTGCGACGGCTGCGAGGTCCCTATTGTTTTTGTAGAAAATATTATTACTTTTATTATTATTATTATTATTATTATTAGGGCCTGAGCAGCGACCGCTGCGAAGTCCCTGTTGTTTTTGTAGAAATTATTATTATTATTATTTTTCCGATTGTACGATCGCATTTTTGACCCCGAAACATGCACAAAAACTCACCAAACTTGGCAGTCTCATCGGGCATGGCGAGAAATTTGATATTTTAACGTCTAATATGAACAGGAAGTGAGTTATGAATTTTTGAAAGTCCGACTTTTGCCCTTTTTTGCATGTTTACAGGGGTCATTCTTTTGCACCCTGATCCTAAATACACACAGCGCCGCCAAGTGGAATCAAAAATTTGTTTTTATTTAAATTTTCACATTATGCACGGTGCCCTTTTGACGAATCCGACTGAAAATTAGTCAGAAAAGACTCAAGACAATGATCTTACTCTCTGCCGAATTTTGTGACGTTTTGGCAAAAGGCGTGGCTATTACGGTGCTGAAAAGTCAGATTGTACTCTGTGGCAATAAAAGCTCCGGCAACATGACTCAGATGATCCTATCTTCTCGAAGTTGTACACATTTGAGGATACTTCAGCCCTGAAGACATCTACCAACTTATTTTTCATCGTAGTAGTAGCGCCACCAACTGGTAAAAGCTAATACAAGTTATTTTCTTGGATGTTTTTCTCCGTGCAACTCAACAAGGTCGCCCTCATATATGCTCGGATGACTGTTTCGGCCATGAGGATGTCACAATACGAAATTCGTCCTTTTTCTTGTGACAAAATGCTTAATAACTCTCCTGCACATGCTGCTAAAAATCCAAAACTTCACATGTACATAAAGAGTCGGTACCTGAAGACATCTATATGTTTATATTCTGTTATACACCTTGCGCCAATCAATATCATTTTTTACATTTTGACGTACTGCACGGTGCCCTTTTAACGAATCCGATTGAAAATTGGCTAGAAAAGACTCAAGACATTGATCTTACTCTATCCCTATTTTTGTGACTTTCCTTCGAAGGGCGTGGCTATTGCGGTGCCGCAGAGTCTGATTATTCTCCGTGGCAACAAAAGTTCCTGCAAAATGATTCAGATGATCAATCTTCTCGAAAATTTTCACATTTGAGGATATTCAGGCCCTGAAGACGGCTGCCAACTTCTTTTTGATCGCAGTGGTAGCGCCACCAACTGGTTAAAACAAATACAAATTATTTTCGTTGATGTTTTTCTCCGGGCAGGTTCACAAAATCTACCTTATATTTGCTCGGATGAGTGTTTAGGACTTGAGGATGTCACAATACGAAAGTCTTTCGCCTTCTTCAGAGTGTCACATGATGGTGTCTTGTGACCTGTCTTTATCAGCTGATGTTCCATGAGGGCGTGACTTACCTGTCACAAGAATGAAGGCAAGTCACACCCCCCGTTTTCCGTTCACTCCGCCAAGATGCTGCTCCAGGTGGTAGAGAGGATGAAGGCTCCCTTGTCTCTGTTCATGGTTTTTATGCCTCGCTTGCAGATCTCAATGGCCTCTCTGATCCAGCGCTGTTGTTTGTTCTCTTCGGTGCGGATGACCCTGCCCTTCACCCGGTCCATGATGTGGTTTTCCCTTTTGCAGTGGTCAGTGATTGCTGATTTGTAATGTTCATGTTGTGCTTGTTCTTTTACTGCTCTGATTTTTCATTTTTTTGACAGGTAAGTCACACCCTCATGGAACATCAGCTGATAAAGACGGACGGGTCTCAAGACACCATCATGCGACACTCTGAAGAAGGCGAAAGACTCGCCGAAACATGTCAGGTAAAAAATTAACCTAAAACATAATTGTCTGCTTTTAATGAATCAGTCAAATATCAATAATAAGAAGACAAAATGAACCTAATACAAATAAATGAATGCTTAATAACTCCCCTGCACATGCTCCTAAAAATCCAAACCTTCACCTGTAAATAAAACGTCCCGACCTGAAGACATCTTAATGTTATTATTTTGTTATACACACAGCGCCGCCAAGTGGAATCAAAAATGTGTTTTTATTTTAATTTTCACGTACTGCACGGTGCCCTTTTGACGAATCCGACTGAAAATTAGTCAGAAAAGACTCAAGACAATGATCTTACTCTCTGCCGAATTTTGTGACGTTTTGGCAAAAGGCGTGGCTATTACGGTGCTGAAAAGTCCGATTGTACTTTGTGGCAACAAAAGCTCCGGCAACATGACTCAGATGATCCTATCTTCTCGAAGTTGTACATATATATATATATATATATATATATATATATATATATATATATACGGGGGGAGAGAGAGAGTGAAATTCATGTTATAACAAAAAAAACAAATTATTATTAAAACGTATTATTTTTTTATTCCCCAGCCATTCTTTTTGTATTTATTTAATTACTCCGACTTTTACCTGCTGGTACGCCGTCCGGTGTGCCCTGTGAAATGAAAGGTGGCATTCTTTATTTATTTATTTATTTATTCATTTATTCATTCATAACTGACAGCTTCGCGCTCCGCTCGTGCCCGGGCGGAAGAGGTGCTCCAATTCGGCTTAACTGTGACACACGCCCACCCTCCTCCCCCGGAGCTTCCATTCGGTTAAACTTAGGGGCCGCTTGGCACCGCCCGTGCCCGGGGAAGGTGCTCCTCTTCGGCTTACTGTGTCGCGAGCATGCCCTCCTCCTCCGGAGCTTCCATTCGGTTAAACTTAGGGGCCGCTTGGAACCGCCCGTGCCCGGGGAAGGTGCTCCTCTTCGGCTTACTGTGTCGCGAGCATGCCCTCCTCCTCCGGAGCTTCCATTCGGTTAAACTTAGGGGCCGCTTGGAACCGCCCGTGTACACAAGTTGTACACATTTGAGGATACTTCAGCCCTGAAGACATCTACATACTTATTTTTCATCGTAGTAGTAGCGCCACTAACTGGTAAAAGCTAATACAAGTTATTTTCTTGGATGTTTTTCTCTGTGCAACTCAACAAGGTCGCCCTCATATATGCTCGGATGACTGTTTCGGCCATGAGGATGTCACAATACGAAATTCGTCCTTTTTCGTGAAAAGTTGTGGGAGTGGCATTGCACTGTTCGGCAATAAAACAACGCTGATTATGAGGTTCTAAATATGAACGACAACTCGTGAAACTTTACACACACATCAGGCAGAGCAAATTTATCAATATTTTATACGTTAGTTGTGCAGCTTTTTTGAAATGGCTCGCCATGGCCCTCGAGAAAAGTTAAAAAAAGAATAGAATAGAAATAGAAATCCCTTTATTGTCATTGTACTCAAGTGTGCAACGAGATTAGAGGGCTCCCCTCTCCAGTGCAATACAACAATAATACAGACAATATATAAATTAGATAAATAAATAAGACAGTGCAATGGAATTCAGTACTGAATAGGGCATATAGAAACACATCACAATGCTGTTTTGCAAGGTTAGGGTGGTCTCGTGTGTGTGTGAGAGTTCAGTATGGAGATGGCTCTCGGAAAGAAACTGTTTCTCAGTCTATTGGTCCTTGATTTGATGCATCTGTAGCGCCTGCCAGAGGGCAACCGGTCGAACAGGTGTGAGTTTGGGTGGGTATTGTCTTTGACGATGTTGAGAGCCCTTCTGAGGCACCGGGCGGTGTAGATGTCCGACAGCGAGGGGAGAGGGCAGCCAATAATCCTTTGCGCTGTTTTGACTGTCCTCTGGAGCCTCACTCTGTCCGCCTCAGTGCAGCCGCTGTACCAGGTGGAGACACAGTACGTCAGCAGGCTCTCGATGGACGAGTGGTAGAAGGCCAGCAGCAGCTTCCTGTCCAGGTTGAATTTCCTGAGGACTCTCAGGAAGTGCAGACGTTGGCGGACCTTCTTTACCACTGCTGTGGTGTTGTGACTCCAAGAAAGGTCATCGGAGATCTGTACTCCCAGGAACTTGAACGTGTGGACCCTCTCCACACACACGCCTTCGATGCAGAGGGGGGGCGGCAGCGTCTTGTTCCTCCTGAAGTCGACGACAATCTCCTTTGTTTTAGCAGAGTTAAGGTGCAGTCTGTTGTCCTTGCACCAAGTTGTCAGTCTCCCTACCTCCTCTCTGTAGGCTGTCTCGTCACCTTCCGAGATCAGACCGACCACTGTCGTGTCGTCAGCAAACTTGACGATGGTGTTGTTGCCGTGGGCCGGGCTGCAGTCGTAGGTGTAGAGGGCGTACAGGAGAGGGCTCAGCACGCATCCTTGGGGGGAACCGGTGCTCACCATGAGGGTGGAGGACGTGTAGGGGCCGAGCAACACAGTCTGGGGTCTGTTGGTCAGAAAGTCCTTAATCCAGATGTGTGTGAGGGCAGGGAGGCCGAGAGTGTCCAGTTTGGCGACGAGGATGTCTGGGATGATCGTGTTGAATGCCGAGCTGTAGTCCACAAAGAGCATCCTTGCATAGCTCCGCTGTTGTTCCAGGTGGCCCAGCACAACATGCAGAGCAGCCCTGGTTGAGTGTTTCACCTCGCTTTTTGTAAATTTTATGGAGTACAGTGAACCCTCGGCTATCGCGGTTAATGGGGACCGAGACCACCCGCGAAAACTGAAAATCCGCGAAGTAGCGGCGCACCTTCAAAAATGCTTAAAAAAAAAATACAATATATATATATATATATATATATATACGGGGAGAGAGAGAGTGAAATTCATGTTATAACAAAAAAAACAAATTATTATTAAAACGTATTATTTTTTTATTCCCCAGCCATTCTTTTTGTATTTATTTAATTACTCCGACTTTTACCTGCTGGTACGCCGTCCGGTGTGCCCTCTGCAATGAAAGGTGCCATTCTTTATTTATTTATTTATTTATTCATTTATTCATTCATAACTGACAGCTTCGCGCTCCGCTCGTGCCCGGGCGGAAGAGGTGCTCCAATTCGGCTTAACTGTGACACACGCCCACCCTCCTCCCCCGGAGCTTCCATTCGGTTAAACTTAGGGGCCGCTTGGCACCGCCCGTGCCCGGGGAAGGTGCTCCTCTTCAGCTTACTGTGTCGCGAGCATGCCCTCCTCCTCCGGAGCTTCCATTCGGTTAAACTTAGGGGCCGCTTGGAACCGCCCGTGCCCGGGGAAGGTGCTCCTCTTCGGCTTACTGTGACGCGAGCATGCCCTCCTCCTCCGGAGCTTCCATTCCATTAAACTTAGGGGCCGCTTGGCACCGCCCGTGCCTGGGGAAGGTGCTCCTCTACGGCTTAACTGCCACGCACGCCGGCCGGAGCTCTGGTACGGTCCGAACCGCGCGAAACGTCGCCACCGATCGTGTCCGGGGGAACGTTCTCTTCTTCGTCCACTCTCCTCTTCGCCCACGCTCTTCTTCGGCGCACGCCGGCCGTCTAACCGCTCCAGCGCCCCGTCGTGCCGCTCGGCGAAACTACAATGCCCCCGAATATTTTTTATACCCGCGAAGCACTGAACCCGCGAAAGGTGAACTGCGAAGTAGCGAGGGTTCACTGTATGTATAAGACCAAGACCTACAAAAAAGTCTCTTGGAGCAATGAGCTAGGTTTTACAGGAAGTCGGCCATTTTGAATTTACTTAAAAGGGGCGGGTCACCACAATGGACTTTGTGTAGAAATTATTATTGGGGCCCGAGCAGCGACCGCGGCGAGGTCCCTATTGTTTATGGAGAAATTATTATTAGGGCCCGAGCAGCGACCGCTACGAGGTCCCCATTGTTTTTGTGGAAATTATTATTATTATTATTATTAGGGCCCGAGCAGTGACCGCTGCGAGGTCCCTATTGTTTTTCTAGAAATTGTTATTAGGGCCCGAGCTGCGACGGCTGCGAGGTCCCTATTGTTTTTGTAGAAAATATTATTACTTTTATTATTATTATTATTAGGGCCTGAGCAGCGACCGCTGCGAAGTCCCTGTTGTTTTTGTAGAAATTATTATTATTATTATTTTTCCGATTGTTCGATCGCATTTTTGACCCCCGAAACATGCACAAAAACTCACCAAACTTGGCAGTCTCATCGGGCATGGCGAGAAATTTGATATTTTAACATCTAATATGAACAGGAAGTGAGTTATGAATTTTTGAAAGTCCGACTTTTGCCCTTTTTTGCATGTTTACAGGGGTCATTCTTTTGCACCCTGATCCTAAAGGCTTCATCTGATTGCCTTAAAATTCTGTCTGTAGCATCTTAAGACCTGGGACAAACACTGGGGCTAAAATCTTTTGTTTCCGAAATACGATATGACGGGGGCGGGGCTTCAAAGTTTTCACTTAAGATTTCCTTCGCCGCAATGGACAAAATGCTTAATAACTCTCCTGCACATGCTGCTAAAAATCCAAAACTTCACATGTACATAAAGAGTCGGTACCTGAAGACATCTATATGTTTATATTCTGTTATACACCTTGCGCCAATCAATATCATTTTTTACATTTTGACGTACTGCACGGTGCCCTTTTAACGAATCCGATTGAAAATTGGCTAGAAAAGACTCAAGACATTGATCTTACTCTATCCCTATTTTTGTGACTTTCCTTCGAAGGGCGTGGCTATTGCGGTGCCGCAGAGTCTGATTATTCTCCGTGGCAACAAAAGTTCCTGCAAAATGATTCAGATGATCAATCTTCTCGAAAATTTTCACATTTGAGGATATTCAGGCCCTGAAGACGGCTGCCAACTTCTTTTTGATCGCAGTGGTAGCGCCACCAACTGGTTAAAACAAATACAAATTATTTTCGTTGATGTTTTTCTCCGGGCAGGTTCACAAAATCTACCTTATATTTGCTCGGATGAGTGTTTAGGACTTGAGGATGTCACAATACGAAAGTCTTTCGCCTTCTTCAGAGTGTCACATGATGGTGTCTTGTGACCTGTCTTTATCAGCTGATGTTCCATGAGGGCGTGACTTACCTGTCACAAGAATGAAGGCAAGTCACACCCCCCGTTTTCCGTTCACTCCGCCAAGATGCTGCTCCAGGTGGTAGAGAGGATGAAGGCTCCCTTGTCTCTGTTCATGGTTTTTATGCCTCGCTTGCAGATCTCAATGGCCTCTCTGATCCAGCGCTGTTGTTTGTTCTCTTCGGTGCGGATGACCCTGCCCTTCACCCGGTCCATGATGTGGTTTTCCCTTTTGCAGTGGTCAGTGATTGCTGATTTGTAATGTTCATGTTGTGCTTGTTCTTTTACTGCTCTGATTTTTCATTTTTTTGACAGGTAAGTCACACCCTCATGGAACATCAGCTGATAAAGACGGACGGGTCTCAAGACACCATCATGCGACACTCTGAAGAAGGCGAAAGACTCGCCGAAACATGTCAGGTAAAAAATTAACCTAAAACATAATTGTCTGCTTTTAATGAATCAGTCAAATATCAATAATAAGAAGACAAAATGAACCTAATACAAATAAATGAATGCTTAATAACTCCCCTGCACATGCTCCGAAAAATCCAAACCTTCACCTGTAAATAAAACGTCCCGACCTGAAGACATCTTAATGTTATTATTTTGTTATACACACAGCGCCGCCAAGTGGAATCAAAAATGTGTTTTTATTTTAATTTTCACGTACTGCACGGTGCCCTTTTGACGAATCCGACTGAAAATTAGTCAGAAAAGACTCAAGACAATGATCTTACTCTCTGCCGAATTTTGTGACGTTTTGGCAAAAGGCGTGGCTATTACGGTGCTGAAAAGTCCGATTGTACTTTGTGGCAACAAAAGCTCCGGCAACATGACTCAGATGATCCTATCTTCTCGAAGTTGTACATATATATATATATATATATATATATATATATATATATATATACGGGGGGAGAGAGAGAGTGAAATTCATGTTATAACAAAAAAAACAAATTATTATTAAAACGTATTATTTTTTTATTCCCCAGCCATTCTTTTTGTATTTATTTAATTACTCCGACTTTTACCTGCTGGTACGCCGTCCGGTGTGCCCTGTGAAATGAAAGGTGGCATTCTTTATTTATTTATTTATTTATTCATTTATTCATTCATAACTGACAGCTTCGCGCTCCGCTCGTGCCCGGGCGGAAGAGGTGCTCCAATTCGGCTTAACTGTGACACACGCCCACCCTCCTCCCCCGGAGCTTCCATTCGGTTAAACTTAGGGGCCGCTTGGCACCGCCCGTGCCCGGGGAAGGTGCTCCTCTTCGGCTTACTGTGTCGCGAGCATGCCCTCCTCCTCCGGAGCTTCCATTCGGTTAAACTTAGGGGCCGCTTGGAACCGCCCGTGCCCGGGGAAGGTGCTCCTCTTCGGCTTACTGTGTCGCGAGCATGCCCTCCTCCTCCGGAGCTTCCATTCGGTTAAACTTAGGGGCCGCTTGGAACCGCCCGTGTACACAAGTTGTACACATTTGAGGATACTTCAGCCCTGAAGACATCTACATACTTATTTTTCATCGTAGTAGTAGCGCCACTAACTGGTAAAAGCTAATACAAGTTATTTTCTTGGATGTTTTTCTCTGTGCAACTCAACAAGGTCGCCCTCATATATGCTCGGATGACTGTTTCGGCCATGAGGATGTCACAATACGAAATTCGTCCTTTTTCGTGAAAAGTTGTGGGAGTGGCATTGCACTGTTCGGCAATAAAACAACGCTGATTATGAGGTTCTAAATATGAACGACAACTCGTGAAACTTTACACACACATCAGGCAGAGCAAATTTATCAATATTTTATACGTTAGTTGTGCAGCTGGTTGAGTGTTTCACCTCGCTTTTTGTAAATTTTATGGAGTACAGTGAACCCTCGGTTATCGCGGTTAATGGGGACAGAGACCACCCGCGAAAACTGAAAATCCGCGAAGTAGCGGCGCACCTTCAAAAATGCTTAAAAAAAAAATACAATATATATATATATATAAATATATATATATACATATCTATATATATATATATATATATATATATATATATATATATATATATATATATATATATATATATATATATATATACGTATATATATATATATATATATACGGGGAGAGAGAGAGTGAAATTCATGTTATAACAAAAAAAACAAATTATTATTTAAACGTATTATTTTTTTATTCCCCAGCCATTCTTTTTGTATTTATTTAATTACTCCGACTTTTACCTGCTGGTACGCCGTCCGGTGTGCCCTGTGAAATGAAAGGTGGCATTCTTTATTTATTTATTTATTTATTCATTTATTCATTCATAACTGACAGCTTCGCGCTCCGCTCGTGCCCGGGCGGAAGAGGTGCTCCAATTCGGCTTAACTGTGACACACGCCCACCCTCCTCCCCCGGAGCTTCCATTCGGTTAAACTTAGGGGCCGCTTGGCACCGCCCGTGCCCGGGGAAGGTGCTCCTCTTCGGCTTACTGTGTCGCGAGCATGCCCTCCTCCTCCGGAGCTTCCATTCGGTTAAACTTTGGGGCCGCTTGGAACCGCCCGTGCCCGGGGAAGGTGCTCCTCTTCGGCTTACTGTGACGCGAGCATGCCCTCCTCCTCCGGAGCTTCCATTCGGTTAAACTTAGGGGCCGCTTGGCACCGCCCGTGCCCGGGGAAATTGCTCCTCTACGGCTTAACTGCCACGCACGCCGGCCGGAGCTCTGGTACGGTCCGAACCGCGCGAAACGTCGTCACCGATCGTGTCCGGGGGAACGTGCTCTTCTTCGTCCACTCTCCTCTTCGCCCACGCTCTTCTTCGGCGCACGCCGGCCGTCTAACCGCTCCAGCGCCCCGTCGTGCCGCTCGGCGAAACTACAATGCCCCCGAATATTTTTTATACCCGCGAAGCACTGAACCCGCGAAAGGTGAACCGCGAAGTAGCGAGGGTTCACTGTATGTATAAGACCAAGACCTACAAAAAAGTCTCTTGGAGCAATAAGCTAGGTTTTACAGGAAGTCGGCCATTTTGAATTTACTTAAAAGGGGGCGGGTCACCACAATGGACTTTGTGTAGAAATTATTATTGGGGCCCGAGCAGCGACCGCGGCGAGGTCCCTATTGTTTATGTAGAAATTATTATTAGGGCCCGAGCAGCGACCGCTACGAGGTCCCCATTGTTTTTGTGGAAATTATTATTATTATTATTATTAGGGCCCGAGCAGTGACCGCTGCGAGGTCCCTATTGTTTTTCTAGAAATTGTTATTAGGGCCCGAGCTGCGACGGCTGCGAGGTCCCTATTGTTTTTGTAGAAAATATTATTACTTTTATTATTATTATTATTATTATTATTAGGGCCTGAGCAGCGACCGCTGCGAAGTCCCTGTTGTTTTTGTAGAAATTATTATTATTATTATTTTTCCGATTGTACGATCGCATTTTTGACCCCGAAACATGCACAAAAACTCACCAAACTTGGCAGTCTCATCGGGCATGGCGAGAAATTTGATATTTTAACGTCTAATATGAACAGGAAGTGAGTTATGAATTTTTGAAAGTCCGACTTTTGCCCTTTTTTGCATGTTTACAGGGGTCATTCTTTTGCACCCTGATCCTAAAGGCTTCATCTGATTGCCTTAAAATTCTGTCTGTAGCATCTTAAGACCTGGGACAAACACTGGGGCTAAAATCTTTTGTTTCCGAAATACTATATGACGGGGGCGGGGCTTCAAAGTTTTCACTTAAGATTTCCTTCGCCGCAATGGACAAAATGCTTAATAACTCTCCTGCACATGCTGCTAAAAATCCAAAACTTCACATGTACATAAAGAGTCGGTACCTGAAGACATCTATATGTTTATATTCTGTTATACACCTTGCGCCAATCAATAACATTTTTTACATTTTGACGTACTGCACGGTGCCCTTTTAACGAATCCGATTGAAAATTGGCTAGAAAAGACTCAAGACATTGATCTTACTCTATCCCTATTTTTGTGACTTTCCTTCGAAGGGCGTGGCTATTGCGGTGCCGCAGAGTCTGATTATTCTCCGTGGCAACAAAAGTTCCTGCAAAATGATTCAGATGATCCATCTTCTCGAAATTTTTCACATTTGAGGATATTCAGGCCCTGAAGACGGCTGCCAACTTATTTTTGATCGCAGTGGTAGCGCCATGTCAGGTTCGCCAATTTGACATATCGTGTTCGAAAGCTAAAAGGAGAGACAGACAGCTCAAGTGGAGACAGAAAGGTTAACAAAGTTTATTTGGCAACTTCATCTTCCTTCTGTTCCTCGATGCTTTTCACACATTCCCTTTTATAACATCGGGGAATCAGATTACACTCAAGGGTGGTACAGTTCGTCTTCTCAAAAGCTGGTTTGGTCCGGTTCATCATTGGTGTGTCGTCGTGGGTCGCAGCTGACTTTGACGTCAGCATCTCTTATCAGGACCTAGCACGATGTTGCTTGCTTCAGACTCACTTCTGAAGAAGTGCCACCGCCCTTCTTTTCAACATGATATGTGCACCATGTATTGAAATAAAGTTGCGTCATGGCAAATGTATAATAACCTCCAAATATTATTCTAACATTCCCCCCTGTTTATTCTACATTTGCCCCAAATATTATCATCAATGGAATTTCCAAAGATTTAATTCCATCAAATCATTAGCTTGATAGCAAATGTAAACCCCTCTATTTTTCTTTGTTTAACTTTAATGTATTTGAGCGTTTTGGATTAACGAATAGGATCTCCCAGGTAAATTCAGTCGTCGTCATCAACTTGGTCATCACTGTCTCCTCCATCACCAGCACTTCTGTAATTAATCAAAGGATATATTTCCTGTCGTTTGGAATTTGTTGGAGCGAGAGCTGTTGAGATAAGTCGGAAAAGCAAAACGCGAATGCAGGGAATACAACAACATCCATACAGTACAAGGATTGAGGTGAACATTGTTATAGAAATCATTACAGAAAATACCATATTTTTATATTTACCAAACGTTTTGTTCCACCACTCATCCCATGCAGAGGTAGTCACACCTGAGTGTTCCTTCAGCTTATGCTTCAGGGTGCGCAAGCCTGCAATGGCTCTTGTGAGGGACCCTTCCGGAGAAGTGTTGTTAGGAATGAAAGTACAACCATTGATCCCCAATCATGGCGCAAACCCCTCCTCTCTCTGCCAACAGCATGTCCACCGCGATGCGGTTTTGAAATGCCATGAGTGATGTTGCTGCCAATTGTTCTTTTGGACCAATTTTACGTCACCCCAGATGGAAGGACGACGTAGGACCAATTGTTCTTTAATAGCTATAAATCCTTCTTCAATGAAGTTCCCCAATCTTTGCACGTTATAGTGTATGTAATTTATTCGATCCACATTCTTATTCGGTGTAATCCAAAGAAGAATGGACTCGAACCCCGCTGCGATTTGATTTACCAATTTATACTCATCTGGTACGCCCCTTGGTTGGCCAATTGCATCCAAATAAGTCATATCACCATCCCTCCAGGAAGCACTTCGTCTTTTCCTGGCGTAATAATAGGGGTATTCGTCGGCTTCAACTGCCCTTTGAATATCCCTTGCTGTGGATGGAAAAATAGACACTGGTAAGAGAAGTGACACCAATGCACAAGTTCCAACTGCGTCCTTTAATGAATCAAATAATTTAGTACCCCGCACCACCACCACACATCGCTGCGTGGCAGTAGTGTACCTGCTTGGAGTACAGTTGTCTTACACCACTTGTGTTCCTGTGAGATTAACACAAGTAAAGTTAGCCACTGCCACATCGGTAGAAAAGATAGACTTATCTTTCGTTGCCTTAATCGCAGCGTACACATCATTCCAAGCAATGCAGTCCGCATTAGGTGTTAATTTCATCATTACTTCTAAAAGGCATGTTGATGGAAGCTGTTGGAATTACTCATAGTAATGGTCTCGGACACATGCATGAAACACAGCTTTAAGTGCAACCAAACCTACACAACACAAAATCTCAATTTTTTATCCACGCGAAAATCATGTCAACCGAGAGACCCCTAATAGGGTAGGGTTGAGATGACTTTTTACAATGCACAAGGTGTATGTTGCTTGGGGAAACTGTCCTCGTTTTGGGCTTATGTTTCCCTGACAATTGTGTCGAGCACAGATCATACAGGCTCTTCAAAAAATCTTTTGAGAAAAAATTAAAACCCATATGTTGTATAAAATTGGTTTGGTTTGTCTTACCATACCATCCCTCCTGTTTGACATGTGTGTCAACATGTGTCAATATTGCGAAAAATATTTTTTGGAAGAATTTTTTTTTTTTTTTTTTTTTTTTTTTTTTTTTCTCTCTCTTCTCTTCGTTTTATTTTGTAAGTATTTTTGTGTACTAAGCTGACCAGTGAATTCATATTTTGTTATCCATGAGTTTAAATGTTTTACTTTTTCCGGACATTGGCTTTCTATAAATTTCTAGTCCTTACACGTCAATTGTTGTTTCGGATCCTTTTTGCTAGCTTTTTTACTGTTTGATTTCCCCATGTTTTCCTAAACTGTTCTCCAATCCCTGAACAGGCTGACAATTACTCTGTTTTAGGTAATTCCCAAGCTTCTGCTTCCCAGACAGTTGTCGGTTAAATTTCCTGTTCCAAAATGAGGTTGCAAGCCTCCATACACACTTATTCATTCACACTATTTTTCCCTTTTTATTTATTTTTTTTTTTCCCTCGTCTTTTTTTTCCCCTTATTTCTCTTTTTTTCCCCTTTCAAACGCGCGTGGAGGATACACCCCTGTTATCCTTTATCAGTGTTATAGACTATCTCTGTCTCTTCACGTAACATTGACTAGTATTCTTACGGTTTTACACAGTTTTAAAGACTTACTCTGTCTAGTCCCCACAATATCCCCACGGAATTTAACTACTTACTTGCAGAGGAGTCCGCCCTCCTGTTAACGCAGAATTTAACTACGTACCCCTTCAAATGCCCACATTTATCACACTCATTCATCACATTCGGACTTCACACACTCACCCAAGATGAGCTGAACGTCTCTCTCCGCAGCCTCCCTTCAACTTTCAGCATCCAGTAGCAAAGTCGAGGACCAGGTCCAAAAAAAGAAAGAATCCTCATCTTGTCGTGGCCACGATTGTCCCCGGTCGTCGGCTTCGCCCCTGGACGCCTCCAGTATGTTGGGTTCACGGCTCTGAAGGACCAATTTTATGTCAGGTTCGCCAATTTGACATATCGTGTTCGAAAGCTAAAAGGAGAGACAGACAGCTCAAGTGGAGACAGAAAGGTTAACAAAGTTTATTTGGCAACTTCATCTTCCTTCTGTTCCTCGATGCTTTTCACACATTCCCTTTTATAACATCGGGGAATCAGATTACACTCAAGGGTGGTACAGTTCGTCTTCTCAAAAGCTGGTTTGGTCCGGTTCATCATTGGTGTGTCGTCGTGGGTCGCAGCTGACTTTGACGTCAGCATCTCTTATCAGGACCTAGCACGATGTTGCTTGCTTCAGACTCACTTCTGAAGAAGTGCCACCGCCCTTCTTTTCAACATGATATGTGCACCATGTATTGAAATAAAGTTGCGTCATGGCAAATGTATAATAACCTCCAAATATTATTCTAACACGCCACCAACTGGTTAAAACAAATACAAATTATTTTCGTTGATGTTTTTCTCCGGGCAGGTTCACAAAATCTACCTTATATTTGCTCGGATGAGTGTTTAGGCCTTGAGGATGTCACAATACGAAAGTCTTTCGCCTTCTTCAGAGTGTCACATGATGGTGTCTTGTGACCCGTCTTTATCAGCTGATGTTCCATGAGGGCGTGACTTACCTGTCACAAGAATGAAGGCAAGTCACGCCCCCCGCTGTCCGTTCACTCCGCCAAGATGCTGGTCCAGGTGGTAGAGAGGATGAAGGCTCCCTTGTCTCTGTTCATGGTTTTTATGCCTCGCTTGCAGATCTCAATGGCCTCTCTGATCCAGCGCTGTTGTTTGTTCTCTTCGGTGCGGATGACCCTGCCCTTCTCCCGGTCCATGATGTGGTTTTCCCTTTTGCAGTGGTCAGTGATTGCTGATTTGTAATGTTCATGTTGTGCTTGTTCTTTTACTGCTCTGATTTTTCATTTTTTTGACAGGTAAGTCACACCCACATGGAACATCAGCTGATAAAGACGGGTCTCAAGACACCATCATGCGACACTCTGAAGAAGGCGAAAGACTCGCCGAAACATGTCAGGTAAAAAATTCACCTAAAACATAATTGTCTGCTTTTAATGAATCAGTCAAATATCAATAATAAGAAGACAAAATGAACCTAATACAAATAAATGAATGCTTAATAACTCCCCTGCACATGCTCCTGAAAATCCAAACCTTCACCTGTAAATAAAACGTCCCGACCTGAAGACATCTTAATGTTATTATTTTGTTATACACACAGCGCCGCCAAGTGGAATCAAAAATGTGTTTTTATTTTAATTTTCACGTACTGCACGGTGCCCTTTTGACGAATCCGACTGAAAATTAGTCAGAAAAGACTCAAGACAATGATCTTACTCTCTGCCGAATTTTGTGACGTTTTGGCAAAAGGCGTGGCTATTACGGTGCTGAAAAGTCCGATTGTACTTTGTGGCAACAAAAGCTCCGGCAACATGACTCAGATGATCCTATCTTCTCGAAGTTGTACACATTTGAGGATACTTCAGCCCTGAAGACATCTACCAACTTATTTTTCATCGTAGTAGTAGCGCCACCAACTGGTAAAAGCTAATACAAGTTATTTTCTTGGATGTTTTTCTCCGTGCAACTCAACAAGGCCGCCCTCATATATGCTCGGATGACTGTTTCGGCCATGAGGATGTCACAATACGAAATTCGTCCTTTTTCGTGTAAAGTTGTGGGAGTGGCATTGCACTGTTCGGCAATAAAACAACGCTGATTATGAGGTTCTAAATATGAACGACAACTCGTGAAACTTTACACACACATCAGGCAGAGCAAATTTATCAATATTTTATACGTTAGTTGTGCAGCTTTTTTGAAATGGCTCGCCATGGCCCTCGAGAAAAGTTAAAAAAAGAATAGAATAGAAATAGAAATCCCTTTATTGTCATTGTACTCAAGTGTGCAACGAGATTAGAGGGCTCCCCTCTCCAGTGCAATACAACAATAATACAGACAATATATAAATTAGATAAATAAATAAGACAGTGCAATGGAATTCAGTACTGAATAGGGCATATAGAAACACATCACAATGCTGTTTTGCAAGGTTAGGGTGGTCTCGTGTGTGTGTGAGAGTTCAGTATGGAGATGGCTCTCGGAAAGAAACTGTTTCTCAGTCGATTGGTCCTTGATTTGATGCATCTGTAGCGCCTGCCAGAGGGCAACCGGTCGAACAGGTGTGAGTTTGGGTGGGTATTGTCTTTGACGATGTTGAGAGCCCTTCTGAGGCACCGGGCGGTGTAGATGTCCGACAGCGAGGGGAGAGGGCAGCCAATAATCCTTTGCGCTGTTTTGACTGTCCTCTGGAGCCTCACTCTGTCCGCCTCAGTGCAGCCGCTGTACCAGGTGGAGACACAGTACGTCAGCAGGCTCTCGATGGACGAGTGGTAGAAGGCCAGCAGCAGCTTCCTGTCCAGGTTGAATTTCCTGAGGACTCTCAGGAAGTGCAGACGTTGGCGGACCTTCTTTACCACTGCTGTGGTGTTGTGACTCCAAGAAAGGTCATCGGAGATCTGTACTCCCAGGAACTTGAACGTGTGGACCCTCTCCACACACACGCCTTCGATGCAGAGGGGGGGCGGCAGCGTCTTGTTCCTCCTGAAGTCGACGACAATCTCCTTTGTTTTAGCAGAGTTAAGGTGCAGTCTGTTGTCCTTGCACCAAGTTGTCAGTCTCCCTACCTCCTCTCTGTAGGCTGTCTCGTCACCTTCCGAGATCAGACCGACCACTGTCGTGTCGTCAGCAAACTTGACGATGGTGTTGTTGCCGTGGGCCGGGCTGCAGTCGTAGGTGTAGAGGGCGTACAGGAGAGGGCTCAGCACGCATCCTTGGGGGGAACCGGTGCTCACCATGAGGGTGGAGGACGTGTAGGGGCCGAGCAACACAGTCTGGGGTCTGTTGGTCAGAAAGTCCTTAATCCAGAAGTGTGTGAGGGCAGGGAGGCCGAGAGTGTCCAGTTTGGCGACGAGGATGTCTGGGATGATCGTGTTGAATGCCGAGCTGTAGTCCACAAAGAGCATCCTTGCATAGCTCCGCTGTTGTTCCAGGTGGCCCAGCACAACATGCAGAGCAGCCCTGGTTGAGTGTTTCACCTCGCTTTTTGTAAATTTTATGGAGTACAGTGAACCCTCGGTTATCGCGGTTAATGGGGACCGAGACCACCCGCGAAAACTGAAAATCTGCGAAGTAGCGGCGCACCTTCAAAAATGCTTAAAAAAAAAATACAATATATATATATATATATATATATATATATATATACGGGGAGAGAGAGAGTGAAATTCATGTTATAACAAAAAAAACAAATTATTATTAAAACGTATTATTTTTTTATTCCCCAGCCATTCTTTTTGTATTTATTTAATTACTCCGACTTTTACCTGCTGGTACGCCGTCCGGTGTGCCCTCTGCAATGAAAGGTGCCATTCTTTATTTATTTATTTATTTATTCATTTATTCATTCATAACTGACAGCTTCGCGCTCCGCTCGTGCCCGGGCGGAAGAGGTGCTCCAATTCGGCTTAACTGTGACACACGCCCACCCTCCTCCCCCGGAGCTTCCATTCGGTTAAACTTAGGGGCCGCTTGGCACCGCCCGTGCCCGGGGAAGGTGCTCCTCGTCGGCTTACTGTGTCGCGAGCATGCCCTCCTCCTCCGGAGCTTCCATTCGGTTAAACTTAGGGGCCGCTTGGAACCGCCCGTGCCCGGGGAAGGTGCTCCTCTTCGGCTTACTGTGACGCGAGCATGCCCTCCTCCTCCGGAGCTTCCATTCCATTAAACTTAGGGGCCGCTTGGCACCGCCCGTGCCCGGGGAAGGTGCTCCTCTTCGGCTTACTGTGACGCGAGCATGCCCGCCTCCTCCGGAGCTTCCATTCGGTTAAACTTAGGGGCCGCTTGGAACCGCCCGTGCCCGGCAAAGGTGCTCCTCTTCGGCTTACTGTGACGCGAGCATGCCCTCCTCCTCCGGAGCTTCCATTTGGTTAAACTTAGGGGCCGCTTGGAACCGCCCGTGCCTGGGGAAGGTGCTCCTCTTCGGCTTACTGTGACGCGAGCATGCCCTCCTCCTCCGGAGCTTCCATTCGGTTAAACTTAGGGGCCGCTTGGCACCGCCCGTGCCCGGGGACGGTGCTCCTCTACGGCTTAACTGCCACGCACGCCGGCCGGAGCCCTGGTACGGTCCGAACCGCGCGAAACGTCGCCACCGATCGTGTCCGGGGGAACGTGCTCTTCTTCGTCCACTCTCCTCTTCGCCCACGCTCTTCTTCGGCGCACGCCGGCCGTCTAACCGCTCCAGCGCCCGTCGTGCCGCTCGGCGAAACTACAATGCCCCCGAATATTTTTTATACCCGCGAAGCACTGAACCCGCGAAAGGTGAACCGCGAAGTAGCGAGGGTTCACTGTATGTATAAGACCAAGACCTACAAAAAAGTCTCTTGGAGCAATGAGCTAGGTTTTACAGGAAGTCGGCCATTTTGAATTTACTTAAAAGGGGCGGGTCACCACAATGGACTTTGTGTAGAAATTATTATTGGGGCCCGAGCAGCGACCGCGGCGAGGTCCCTATTGTTTATGTAGAAATTATTATTAGGGCCCGAGCAGCGACCGCTACGAGGTCCCCATTGTTTTTGTGGAAATTATTATTATTATTATTATTAGGGCCCGAGCAGTGACCGCTGCGAGGTCCCTATTGTTTTTCTAGAAATTGTTATTAGGGCCCGAGCTGCGACGGCTGCGAGGTCCCTATTGTTTTTGTAGAAAATATTATTACTTTTATTATTATTATTATTATTATTATTAGGGCCTGAGCAGCGACCGCTGCGAAGTCCCTGTTGTTTTTGTAGAAATTATTATTATTATTATTTTTCCGATTGTTCGATCGCATTTTTGACCCCGAAACATGCACAAAAACTCACCAAACTTGGCAGTCTCATCGGGCATGGCGAGAAATTTGATATTTTAACGTCTAATATGAACAGGAAGTGAGTTATGAATTTTTGAAAGTCCGACTTTTGCCCTTTTTTGCATGTTTACAGGGGTCATTCTTTTGCACCCTGATCCTAAAGGCTTCATCTGATTGCCTTAAAATTCTGTCTGTAGCATCTTAAGACCTAGGACAAACACTGGGGCTAAAATTGGGGCTAAAATCTTTTGTTTCCGAAATACTATATGACGGGGGCGGGGCTTCAAAGTTTTCACTTAAGATTTACTTCGCCGCAATGGACAAAATGCTTAATAACTCTCCTGCACATGCTGCTAAAAATCCAAAACTTCACATGTACATAAAGAGTCGGTACCTGAAGACATCTATATGTTTATATTCTGTTATACACCTTGCGCCAATCAATATAATTTTTTACATTTTGACGTACTGCACGGTGCCCTTTTAACGAATCCGATTGAAAATTGGCTAGAAAAGACTCAAGACATTGATCTTACTCTATCCCTATTTTTGTGACTTTCCTTCGAAGGGCGTGGCTATTCGGTGCCGCAGAGTCTGATTATTCTCCGTGGCAACAAAAGTTCCTGCAAAATGATTCAGATGATCCATCTTCTCGAAATTTTTCACATTTGAGGATATTCAGGCCCTGAAGACGGCTGCCAACTTATTTTTGATCGCAGTGGTAGCGCCACCAACTGGTTAAAACAAATACAAATTATTTTCGTTGATTTTTTTCTCCGGGCAGGTTAACAAAATCTACCTTATATTTGCTCGGATGAGTGTTTAGGCCTTGAGGATGTCACAATACGAAAGTCTTTCGCCTTCTTCAGAGTGTCACATGATGGTGTCTTGTGACCCGTCTTTATCAGCTGATGTTCCATGAGGGCGTGACTTACCTGTCACAAGAATGAAGGCAAGTCACGCCCCCCGCTGTCCGTTCACTCCGCCAAGATGCTGCTCCAGGTGGTAGAGAGGATGAAGGCTCCCTTGTCTCTGTTCATGGTTTTTATGCCTCGCTTGCAGATCTCAATGGCCTCTCTGATCCAGCGCTGTTGTTTGTTCTCTTCGGTGCGGATGACCCTGCCCTTCTCCCGGTCCATGATGTGGTTTTCCCTTTTGCAGTGGTCAGTGATTGCTGATTTGTAATGTTCATGTTGTGCTTGTTCTTTTACTGCTCTGATTTTTCATTTTTTTGACAGGTAAGTCACACCCTCATGGAACATCAGCTGATAAAGACGGGTCTCAAGACACCATCATGCGACACTCTGAAGAAGGCGAAAGACTCGCCGAAACATGTCAGGTAAAAAATTAACTGTCGCGGTTCTATGAACCGTGTGGGAAGGAAGGAGGACCCAAAGGCGACAGGTGAGGGGGTAACAGGGTTTATTGAAGGCTGGAGTGGGGAGGCGAGCTGGAGAGAGTCCACCACTAGGCAGGCGTCGTCAGGGACAGCGTTGAATGAAGCCGACGGGCAAGTGCCGGGTGGCACGGACGAGGGGGCGGCCGAGCGGGGCGCGCCGGGAGGCGAAGTCGGGCTGGCGTGGTAGCGGGAAGCACGGCGGAGCGGAGAGCGCTGGCGGGATGCTTGCCGGGCAGGATCTCGGAGGCGCTGGCGTGCGGAGCGGGACCAGACGGGTTCAGGTCGGCTAGAGGGGGGAAACGGAAGAGCAGGGGTCAAGCAGGCACGAGAGCACGACGAGTCAGGCGATCGGGAAACAGGACGAGACATGAGCCAGTACCACGTGAGGTGACGAGATAATCCGGCGTCGGACTCCTGGCGTGGCTGGTTCTTAAGCCGGCGCTGATTGCCGGCAACGAGCTGCAGGTGCGCCGGAGCCGACGCCCACTTTCTCCGGAGGAGGGCCTGGCTGGGTGGATCGCGAATCTGTAAACAAGCAGAACTGCCACGCCCTCCTCCCCGACCCGAACCGTCACAGTACCCCCCCCCTAACGGACGCCTCCTGGCGTCCTACCCGGCTTGTCCGGGTGAAGTGCGTAGAACTCCCTGATGGGGGCGTCGGTCAAAAACAGTTTTCGGGAGATCCAGGAGCGCTCCTCCGGACAGTAGCCCTCCCAGTCCACAAGGTACTGGTAGCCCCGGCCCCGGCGCCGCACGTCCAGGACTTTTGCCACCGTGTAAGCCGGGTGGTCGTCTATTATCATGGGGGGTGGGGGGGGTAAAGCCGGAGGGCTCAGAGGGCTGGAGGATACCGGTTTGAGGAGGGAGACATGGAATGTAGGGTGAATTTTCAGGGAGTCGGGAAGCTTGAGTCGAACAGAGCACGGGTTAATGATTCTCTCGACGGGAAAAGGACCGATAAAGCGAGGGGCCAGCTTACGAGACTCGACTTGGAGGGGAAGGTCGCGTGAGGAGAGCCACACCATCTGGCCAGGCACGTAGTCCGGGGCTGGGGACCGGTGGCGATCAGCCAGTCGTTTGGTCCTCTGGGCTGTTCGGATGAGGGCGGCCCTCGCCTCGGCCCACACCCCCCGGATCCGGCGGAGGTGCTCCTCAACGGATGGAATGGCCACGGTATGCTCCTGGTCTTTGAAGAGAGGTGGTTGGTAACCAAAACAAACCATGAAGGGAGACATACCTGTGGCCGTGGTGGAGAGGGAGTTATGGGCGTACTCGACCCAGGGTAGTGCGTCGCTCCAGGAGTCCGGGTTGCGGGCCACCACGCATCGGAGGGCGGCTTCCAGGTCCTGGTTGGCCCGCTCCGTCTGGCCGTTGGATTGGGGGTGGTAGCCCGAGGAGAGACTGGCGGTGGCCCCGACTGCCTTGCAGAATTCCTGCCAAACTTGTGAAGCGAACTGGGGGCCCCGGTCGGACACGATGTCCTCCGGGATGCCGTGGGGTCGGAAAACGTGTTGGGTGATGAGTTTGGCGGTCTCAAGCGCGGTGGGCAGCTTGGGCTGGGGGACGTAGTGGACGCACTTGGAAAACCTGTCGACTAGGGTGAGGATGACTGTGTGTCCGTTGGACGGAGGGAGGCCGGTGACAAAGTCTAGGGCGATGTGCGACCAGGGACGACTTGGGATAGGCAGGGGCTGGAGGAGGCCGGCGGGGACCGCGTGGGAGGCCTTTCCGCGGGCGCAGACGGAGCAGGCTCGCACGAATTCCCGGGTATCCTTTGCCATCCGGGGCCACCAGAAACGCTGCTGGAGGAAGCGGAGAGTGCGTGCCACCCCCGGGTGGCAGGTGAGTGTGGATGAGTGCCCCCATTGCAGTACCTGTGACCGCACGGTGTCGGGAACGAACAAGCGGTCGGAAGGGACTGGGCGCGGGTCCGGTTGCTGCTCCTGAGCGTTGCGGACGACCTGCTCGATGTCCCAGGTGGCCGCTCCCAGTAGACAGGCCGAGGGAAGAATGGGCTCCGGAGCGTCAGGGCTGGCGGGGGGCGAGAACTGACGTGAGAGGGCGTCCGCCTTCCCATTGTTCGAGCCGGGGCGGAAGGAGAGGGTAAAGTTAAAACGGCTCAAGAACAAGTTCCAGCGTGCCTGGCGGGGGTTGAGTCTCTTGGCGGACTGCAGGTATGCCAGGTTCTTGTGGTCGGTCCAGACCAAGAAGGGGGTCGAGGTGCCCTCGAGCCAGTGCCGCCACTCCTGGAGAGCCCATACCACCGCGAGGAGTTCTCGGTTGCCCACGTCGTAGTTTCGCTCGGCGGGGGATAGGCGCCTGGAAAAAAAGGCACACGGATGGACTACCTGGGTACCGGGATCCCGCTGGGAGAGGACGGCCCCCGCCCCTGTGTCGGAGGCGTCCACCTCCACGATGAACTGGAGAGCGGGGTCTGGGTGCCGGAGTACGGGGGCGCTGGTGAAGGCCTTCTTCAGGTGGGTGAAGGCCTGGGCGGCCGCCGGGGTCCACTGGAATGTGGTGGCTGTGGACGTAAGCGTGGTGAGTGGACTGGCGACCTTACTGTAGTCCCGGATGAAACGGCGGTAGAAATTTGCGAATCCGAGAAAACGTTGAAGCTCCTTCCGGGTGGTGGGCTGGGGCCACTCCGCCACGGCCTGGATCTTGGCCGGGTCGGGACGAAGTTGCCCCCGGGCGATGATATAGCCCAGGAAGGGCACCGAAGGGACGTGGAACTCGCATTTCTCGGGCTTCACGTAGAGGCGGTTCTCCAGGAGGCGCTGGAGGACCAGTCGGACATGCCGGCGGTGATCTGCGAGAGAGCGGGAGAATATGAGGATGTCGTCGAGATATATGAACACGAACCGGTTGAGCATGTCGCGGAAAACGTCTGTCATGAGGGCCTGGAAGACGGCGGGGGCGTTGGTAAGTCCGAAAGGCATCACCAGATACTCGAAGTGCCCCAATGGTGTGTTGAACGCCGTCTTCCACTCGTCCCCCTCCCTGATGCGGACCAGGTGGTACGCATTTCGTAAGTCCAACTTTGAGAAAATCTGGGCCTCACATAGAGGTTCGAACGACGGGTCGATGAGGGGGAGCGAAGACTTGTTTTTGACAGTTATCTGGTTTAGGGGTTTGAAGTCGATGCAGGGGCGGAGCGAGGCGTCCTTCTTTTTCACAAAAAAGAAGCCCGCGCCCAGAGGAGAAGACGAGGGGCGGATGAGACCGGTCGCAAGCGACTCACGGATGTACGTCTCCATGGACTCCTTCTCTGGCCTGGAGATGTTGTATAGGCGGGTGTTGGGCAGGGGGGCCCCCGGGAGGAGGTCGATGGCGCAGTCGTACGGACGATGGGGGGGAAGGGTACGGGCAAGGTCCTTGCTGAAGACCTGCGCCAGGTCGTGGTAGTCCGGGGGGACGGAGGAGACGTCAGGTGGAGGGGGGGGGGGGAGCGTAGAGGAAGGGGCCGGATCCGCTGAACGCAGGCAGTGGGAGTGGCAGAACTCACTCCATCCGGTCAGCACGCACCTCCTCCAATCGATGGCGGGGTTGTGGGTCTGGAGCCAGGGGAAACCTAAGACCAGGGGGACCTGGGGAGAGTGGATCAGAAAAAATCTGATGGACTCCCGGTGATTACCCGAGACGATGAGGGTCAGGGGAGCGGTCTGTTGGGAGACCCGGGCGATGAGATGCCCGTCCAGCGCGACCACCCTTCGGGGGGACAGAATGGGTTCCATGGTGATGCCGAGCTGGCGGGCAAGGGTCAGGTCCAAGAAGCTGCCGTCGGCCCCCGAGTCGACCAGCGCGGTGACCGAGCGGGGGGTGTGTTGACCCAGCAGCCGGGCGGAGATGGACATCCGGGAAGAAGAGCCAGAAGCGGATACCAGCAGGCTCGGCGTTGGGCTCTCCCTCAGCGACGAGCCTGCTCTTTTGGTTTACTGGGACAGTGGATCAAGAAGTGGCCGGGGAGGCCGCAATACAGGCAGAGCTGATGGGACCGACGGCGCTGGCGCTCCAGAGGGTCCAGAGTAGTTCTTCCTACCTGCATAGGCTCCTCCGCGCCGGTGGATAGCTGAACTGGCGATGGCGAGCGAACCTCGGGTCGGGGAATGGCTGCCCGGGCGGCGACTCTGGAGGGGCGTCGGAACCGATCGGCCTGCCGGTCCCGCAAACGGTGGTCCACCTTGATGGCCAGGGCGATTAATTCTTCAAGAGTCGTGGTTTCGTCACGGATCGCCAGCTCGTCCTTGAGGGCGTCGGTCAGCCCGTTGAGAAACGCCTCGCGGAGAGCCGGCTCGTTCCAACGGCTCTCGTGGGCCAGGATGCGGAATTCCACCGAGAAGTCGGCCGCGGAGCGGGAACCCTGTCGGAGGGAGAGGAGCCGGCGGGACGCCTCGCGCCCCTGCACCGGGTGGTCGAAGACACGGCGTAACTCCTGGCTGAAATCCGCGTAAGTAGACATCACCGGTGACGCCGCCTCCCACAATGCGGTTGCCCACTTGGCGGCGCGGCCGCGAAGCAAGTTGATGGTATAGGCGATCCTGGCCCGCTCGGTAGCGTAACTGTGGGGCTGAAGGTCGAAAACCAGGGAGGTGCTGAGCAAGAATTGGCTACACGAGCCCAAGTCCCCGGAGTAGGGTTCGGGAGTAGGAACGTGGGGCTCTCGACCGCCCGCATAATGCAATGCGGCGGCCGGGGGAGCCAGGGTCGCGTCCCTGGGGAGGTTGGGGGGGGGAGCGAGTGAACCCACCTGGTTAGAGAGGTGCGAGAGCTGGTGTTGGATGGCCTGGAGGGAGCCCGGAACTTCCTGCAGCATCCGATCATGGCGCTCGAGCACGCTGCCCTGGTGGGCAAGCGCTTCTCCCAGGGGGTCCGTGGTCGCGGGGTCCATTAACTTGGCCGGATTATTCTGTCGCGGTTCTATGAACCGTGTGGGAAGGAAGGAGGACCCAAAGGCGACAGGTGAGGGGGTAACAGGGTTTATTGAAGGCTGGAGTGGGGAGGCGAGCTGGAGAGAGTCCACCACTAGGCAGGCGTCGTCAGGGACAGCGTTGAATGAAGCCGACGGGCAAGTGCCGGGTGGCACGGACGAGGGGGCGGCCGAGCGGGGCGCGCCGGGAGGCGAAGTCGGGCTGGCGTGGTAGCGGGAAGCACGGCGGAGCGGAGAGCGCTGGCGGGATGCTTGCCGGGCAGGATCTCGGAGGCGCTGGCGTGCGGAGCGGGACCAGACGGGTTCAGGTCGGCTAGAGGGGGGAAACGGAAGAGCAGGGGTCAAGCAGGCACGAGAGCACGACGAGTCAGGCGATCGGGAAACAGGACGAGACATGAGCCAGTACCACGTGAGGTGACGAGATAATCCGGCGTCGGACTCCTGGCGTGGCTGGTTCTTAAGCCGGCGCTGATTGCCGGCAACGAGCTGCAGGTGCGCCGGAGCCGACGCCCACTTTCTCCGGAGGAGGGCCTGGCTGGGTGGATCGCGAATCTGTAAACAAGCAGAACTGCCACGCCCTCCTCCCCGACCCGAACCGTCACATTAACCTAAAACATAATTGTCTGCTTTTAATGAATCAGTCAAATATCAATAATAAGAAGACAAAATGAACCTAATACAAATAAATGAATGCTTAATAACTCCCCTGCACATGCTCCTGAAAATCCAAACCTTCACCTGTAAATAAAACGTCCCGACCTGAAGACATCTTAATGTTATTATTTTGTTATACACACAGCGCCGCCAAGTGGAATCAAAAATGTGTTTTTATTTTAATTTTCACATCCTGCACGGTGCCCTTTTGACGAATCCGACTGAAAATTAGTCAGAAAAGACTCAAGACAATGATCTTACTCTCTGCCGAATTTTGTGACGTTTTGGCAAAAAAAAAAAAAGGCTATTACGGTGCTGAAAAGTCAGATTGTACTCTGTGGCAACAAAAGCTCCGGCAACATGACTCAGATGATCCTATCTTCTCGAAGTTGTACACATTTGAGGATACTTCAGCCCTGAAGACATCTACCAACTTATTTTTCATCGTAGTAGTAGCGCCACCAACTGGTAAAAGCTAATACAAGTTATTTTCTTGGATGTTTTTCTCCGTGCAACTCAACAAGGCCGCCCTCATATATGCTCGGATGACTGTTTCGGCCATGAGGATGTCACAATACGAAATTCGTCCTTTTTCGTGTAAAGTTGTGGGAGTGGCATTGCACTGTTCGGCAATAAAACAACGCTGATTATGAGGTTCTAAATATGAACGACAACTCGTGAAACTTTACACACACATCAGGCCGAGCAAATTTATCAATATTTTATACGTTAGTTGTGCAGCTTTTTTTAAATGGCTCGCCATGGCCCTCGAGAAATGTTAAAAAAAGCAGCCCTGGTTGAGTGTTTCACCTCGCTTTTTGTAAATTTTATGGAGTACAGTGAACCCTCGGTAATCGCGGTTAATGGGGACAGAGACCACCCGCGAAAACTGAAAATCCGCGAAGTAGCGGCGCACCTTCAAAAATGCTTAAAAAAATATACAATATATATAATAAATATATAAATATATATATATATATATATTTATATACGGGGAGAGAGAGAGAGAGTGAAATTCATGTTATAACAAAAAAACCAAATTATTATTCAAACGTATTATTTTTTTATTTCCCAGCCATTCTTTTTTAATTTATTTAATTACTCTGACTTTTACCTGCTGGTACGCCGTCCGGTGTGCCCTGTGAAATGAAAGGTGCCATTCTTTATTTATTTATTTATTTATTCATTTATTCATTCATAACTGACAGCTTCGCGCTCCGCTCGTGCGCGGAAGAGGTGCTCCGATTCGGCTTAACTGTGACACACGCCCACCCTCCTCCCCCGGAGCTTCCATTCGGTTAAACTTAGGGGCCGCTTGGCACCGCCCGTGCCCGGGGAAGGTGCTCCTCTTCGGCTTACTGTGTCGCGAGCATGCCCTCCTCCTCCGGAGCTTCCATTCGGTTAAACTTAGGGGCCGCTTGGCACCGCCCGTGCCCGGGGAAGGTGCTCCTCTACGGCTTAACTGCCACGCACGCCGGCCGGAGCTCTGGTACGGTCCGAACCGCGCGAAACGTCGCCACCGATCGTGTCCGGGGGAACGTGCTCTTCTTCGTCCACTCTCCTCTTCGCCCACGCTCTTCTTCGGCGCACGCCGGCCGTCTAACCGCTCCAGCGCCCCGTCGTGCCGCTCGGCGAAACTACAATGCCCCCGAATATTTTTTATACCCGCGAAGCACTGAACCCGCGAAAGGTGAACCGCGAAGTAGCGAGGGTTCACTGTATGTATAAGACCAAGACCTACAAAAAAGTCTCTTGGAGCAATGAGATAGGTTTTACAGGAAGTCAGCCATTTTGAATTTACTTAAAAGGGGGCGGGTCACCACAATGGACTTTGTGTAGAAATTATTATTGGGGCCCGAGCAGCGACCGCGGCGAGGTCCCTATTGTTTATGTAGAAATTATTATTAGGGCCCGAGCAGCGACCGCTACGAGGTCCCCATTGTTTTTGTGGAAATTATTATTATTATTATTATTAGGGCCCGAGCTGCGACGGCTGCGAGGTCCCTATTGTTTTTGTAGAAAATATTATTACTTTTATTATTATTATTATTATTATTATTAGGGCCTGAGCAGCGACCGCTGCGAAGTCCCTATTGTTTTTGTAGAAATTATTCTTATTATTATTTTTCCGATTGTTCGATCGCATTTTTGACCCCCGAAACATGCACAAAAATTCACCAAACTTGGCAGTCTCATCGGGCATGGCGAAAAATTTGATATTTTAACGTCTAATATGAACAGGAAGTGAGTTATGAATTTTTGAAAGTCCGACTTTTGCCCTTTTTTGCATGTTTACAGGGGTCATTCTTTTGCACCCTGATCCTAAAGGCTTCATCTGATTGCCTTAAAATTCTGTCTGTAGCATCTTAAGACCTGGGACAAACACTGGGGCTAAAATTTTTTGTTTCCGAAATACTATATGAACGGGGGCGGGGCTTCGAAGTTTTCACTTAAGATTTCCTTCGCCGCAATGGACAAAATGCTTTATAACTCTCTTGCACATGCTGCTAAAAATCCAAAACTTCACATGTACATAAAGAGTCGGTACCTGAAAACATCTATATGTTTATATTCAGTTATACACCTTGCGCCAATCAATATCATTTTTTACATTTTGACGTACTGCACGGTGCCCTTTTAACGAATCCGATTGAAAATTGGCTAGAAAAGACTCAAGACATTGATCTTACTCTATCCCTATTTTTGTGACTTTCCTTCGAAGGGCGTGGCTATTACGGTGCCGCAGAGTCTGATTATTCTCCGTGGCAACAAAAGTTCCTGCAAAATGATTCAGATGATCCATCTTCTTGAAATTTTTCACATTTGAGGATATTCAGGCCCTGAAGACGGCTGCCAACTTATTTTTGATCGCAGTGGTAGCGCCACCAACTGGTTAAAACAAATACAAATTATTTTCGTTGATGTTTTTCTCCGGGCAGGTTAACAAAATCTACCTTATATTTGCTCGGATGAGTGTTTAAGCCTTGAGGATGTCACAATACGAAAGTCTTTCGCCTTCTTCAGAGTGTCACATGATGGTGTCTTGTGGCCCGTCTTTATCAGCTGATGTTCCATGAGGGCGTGACTTACCATTCACAAGAATGAAGGCAAGTCACGCCCCCCGCTGTCCGTTCACTCCGCCAAGATGCTGCTCCAGGTGGTAGAGAGGATGAAGGCTCCCTTGTCTCTGTTCATGGTTTTTATGCCTCGCTTGCAGATCTCAATGGCCTCTCTGATCCAGCGCTGTTGTTTGTTCTCTTCGGTGCGGATGACCCTGCCCTTCTCCCGGTCCATGATGTGGTTTTCCCTTTTGCAGTGGTCAGTGATTGCTGATTTGTAATGTTCATGTTGTGCTTGTTCTTTTACTGCTCTGATTTTTCATTTTTTTGACAGGTAAGTCACACCCTCATGGAACATCAGCTGATAAAGACGGGTCTCAAGACACCATCATGCGACACTCTGAAGAAGGCGAAAGACTCGCCGAAACATGTCAGGTAAAAAATTAACCTAAAACATAATTGTCTGCTTTTAATGAATCAGTCAAATATCAATAATAAGAAGACAAAATGAACCTAATACAAATAAACGAATGCTTAATAACTCCCCTGCACATGCTCCTAAAAATCCAAACCTTCACCTGTAAATAAAACGTCCCGACCTGAAGACATCTTAATGTTATTATTTTGTTATACACACAGCGCCGCCAAGTGGAATCAAAAATCAAAAATGTGTTTTTATTTTAATTTTCACATACTGCACGGTGCCCTTTTGACGAATCCGACTGAAAATTAGTCAGAAAAGACTCAAGACAATGATCTTACTCTCTGCCGAATTTTGTGACGTTTTGGCAAAAGGCGTGGCTATTACGGTGCTGAAAAGTCAGATTGTACTCTGTGGCAATAAAAGCTCCGGCAACATGACTCAGATGATCCTATCTTCTCGAAGTTGTACACATTTGAGGATACTTCAGCCCTGAAGACATCTACCAACTTATTTTTCATCGTAGTAGTAGCGCCACCAACTGGTAAAAGCTAATACAAGTTATTTTCTTGGATGTTTTTCTCCGTGCAACTCAACAAGGTCGCCCTCATATATGCTCGGATGACTGTTTCGGCCATGAGGATGTCACAATACGAAATTCGTCCTTTTTCTTGTAAAGTTGTGGGAGTGGCATTGCACTGTTCGGCAATAAAACAACGCTGATTATGAGGTTCTAAATATGAACGACAACTCGTGAAACTTTACACACACATCAGGCCGAGCAAATTTATCAATATTTTATACGTTAGTTGTGCAGCCTTTTTGAAATGGCTCGCCATGGCCCTCGAGAAATGTTAAAAAAAGCAGCCCTGGTTGAGTGTTTCACCTCGCTTTTTGTAAATTTTATGGAGTACAGTGAATCCTCGGTTATCGCGGTTAATGGGGACAGAGACCACCCGCGAAAACTGAAAATCCGCGAAGTAGCGGCGCACCTTCAAAAATGCTTAAAAAAATATACAATATATATAATAAATATATATATATATATATATATATATATATATATATATATACGGGGAGAGAGAGAGTGAAATTCATGTTATAACAAAAAAAACAAATTATTATTAAAACGTATTATTTTTTTATTCCCCAGCCATTCTTTTTGTATTTATTTAATTACTCCGACTTTTACCTGCTGGTACGCTGTCCGGTGTGCCCTGTGAAATGAAAGGTGGCATTCTTTATTTATTTATTTATTTATTCTTTTATACATTCATAACTGACAGCTTCGCGCTCCGCTCGTGCCCGGGCGGAAGAGGTGCTCCAATTCGGCTTAACTGTGACACACACCCGCCCTCCTCCCCCGGAGCTTCCATTCGGTTAAACTTAGGGGCCGCTTGGCACCGCCCGTGCCCGGGGAAGGTGCTCCTCTTCGGCTTACTGTGACGCGAGCATGCCCTCCTCCTCCGGAGCTTCCATTCGGTTAAACTTAGGGGCCGCTTGGAACCGCCCGTGCCCGGGGAAGGTGCTCCTCTTCGGCTTACTGTGTCGCGAGCATGCCCTCCTCCTCCGGAGCTTCCATTCGGTTAAACTTAGGGGCCGCTTGGAACCGCCCGTGCCCGGGGAAGGTGCTCCTCTTCGGCTTACTGTGACGCGAGCATGCCCTCCTCCTCCGGAGCTTCCATTCGGTTAAACTTAGGGGCCGCTTGGCACCGCCCGTGCCCGGGGAAGGTGCTCCTCTACGGCTTAACTGCCACGCACGCCGGCCGGAGCTCTGGTACGGTCCGAACCGCGCGAAACGTCGCCACCGATCGTGTCCGGGGGAACGTGCTCTTCTTCGTCCACTCTCCTCTTCGCCCACGCTCTTCTTCGGCGCACGCCGGCCGTCTAACCGCTCCAGCGCCCCGTCGTGCCGCTCGGCGAAACTACAATGCCCCCGAATATTTTTTATACCCGCGAAGCACTGAACCCGCGAAAGGTGAACCGCGAAGTAGCGAGGGTTCACTGTATGTATAAGACCAAGACCTACAAAAAAGTCTCTTGGAGCAATGAGCTAGGTTTTACAGGAAGTCGGCCATTTTGAATTTATTAAAAGGGGGCGGGTCACCACAATGGACTTTGTGTAGAAATTATTATTGGGGCCCGAGCAGCGACCGCGGCGAGGTCCCTATTGTTTATGTAGAAATTATTATTAGGGCCCGAGCAGCGACCGCTACGAGGTCCCCATTGTTTTTGTGGAAATTATTATTATTATTATTATTAGGGCCCGAGCAGTGACCGCTGCGAGGTCCCTATTGTTTTTCTAGAAATTGTTATTAGGGCCCGAGCTGCGACGGCTGCGAGGTCCCTATTGTTTTTGTAGAAAATATTATTACTTTCAAATTTCCCCATTGTGGGACTAATAAAGGACATCTTATCTTATCTTCTCTTATTATTATTATTATTATTAGGGCCTGAGCAGCGACCGCTGCGAAGTCCCTATTGTTTTTGTAGAAATTATTATTATTATTATTTTTCCGATTGTTCGATTGCATTTTTGACCCCCGAAACATGCACAAAAATTCACCAAACTTGGCAGTCTCATCGGGCATGGCGAAAAATTTGATATTTTAATGTCTAATATGAATAGGAAGTGAGTTATGAATTTTTGAAAGTCCGACTTTTGCCCTTTTTTGCATGTTTACAGGGGTCATTCTTTTGCACCCTGATCCTAAAGGCTTCATCTGATTGCCTTAAAATTCTGTCTGTAGCATCTTAAGACCTGGGACAAACACTGGGGCTAAAATTTTTTGTTTCCGAAATACTATATGACGGGGGCGGGGCTTCGAAGTTTTCACTTAAGATTTCCTTCGCCGCAATGGACAAAATGCTTAATAACTCTCTTGCACATGCTGCTAAAAATCCAAAACTTCACATGTACATAAAGAGTCGGTACCTGAAAACATCTATATGTTTATATTCAGTTATACACCTTGCGCCAATCAATATCATTTTTTACATTTTGACGTACTGCACGGTGCCCTTTTAACGAATCCGATTGAAAATTGGCTAGAAAAGACTCAAGACATTGATCTTACTCTATCCCTATTTTTGTGACTTTCCTTCGAAGGGCGTGGCTATTACGGTGCCGCAGAGTCTGATTATTCTCCGTGGCAACAAAAGTTCCTGCAAAATGATTCAGATGATCCATCTTCTTGAAATTTTTCACATTTGAGGATATTCAGGCCCTGAAGACGGCTGCCAACTTATTTTTGATCGCAGTGGTAGCGCCACCAACTGGTTAAAACAAATACAAATTATTTTCGTTGATGTTTTTCTCCGGGCAGGTTTACAAAATCTACCTTATATTTGCTCGGATGAGTGTTTAAGCCTTGAGGATGTCACAATACGAAAGTCTTTCGCCTTCTTCAGAGTGTCACATGATGGTGTCTTGTGGCCCGTCTTTATCAGCTGATGTTCCATGAGGGCGTGACTTACCATTCACAAGAATGAAGGCAAGTCACGCCCCCCGCTGTCCGTTCACTCCGCCAAGATGTTGCTCCAGGTGGTAGAGAGGATGAAGGCTCCCTTGTCTCTGTTCATGGTTTTTATGCCTCGCTTGCAGATCTCAATGGCCTTCTGATCCAGCGCTGTTGTTTGTTCTCTTCGGTGCGGATGACCCTGCCCTTCTCCCGGTCCATGATGTGGTTTTCCCTTTTGCAGTGGTCAGTGATTGCTGATTTGTAATGTTCATGTTGTGCTTGTTCTTTTACTGCTCTGATTTTTCATTTTTTTGACAGGTAAGTCACACCCTCATGGAACATCAGCTGATAAAGACGGGTCTCAAGACACCATCATGCGACACTCTGAAGAAGGCGAAAGACTCGCCGAAACATGTCAGGTAAAAAATTAACCTAAAACATAATTGTCTGCTTTTAATGAATCAGTCAAATATCAATAATAAGAAGACAAAATGTACCTAATACAAATAAATGAATGCTTAATAACTCCCCTGCACATGCTCCTAAAAATCCAAACCTTCACCTGTAAATAAAACGTCCCGACCTGAAGACATCTTAATGTTATTATTTTGTTATACACACAGCGCCGCCAAGTGGAATAAAAAATGTGTTTTTATTTTAATTTTCACGTACTGCAACGTGCCCTTTTGACGAATCCGACTGAAAATTAGTCAGAAAAGACTCAAGACAATGATCTTACTCTCTGCCGAATTTTGTGACGTTTTGGCAAAAGGCGTGGCTATTACGGTGCTGAAAAGTCCGATTGTACTTTGTGGCAACAAAAGCTCCGGCAACATGACTCAGATGATCCTATCTTCTCGAAGTTGTACACATTTGAGGATACTTCAGCCCTGAAGACATCTACCAACTTATTTTTCATCGTAGTAGTAGCGCCACCAACTGGTAAAAGCTAATACAAGTTATTTTCTTGGATGTTTTTCTCCGTGCAACTCAACAAGGTCGCCCTCATATATGCTCGGATGACTGTTTCGGCCATGAGGATGTCACAATACGAAATTCATCCTTTTTCGTGAAAAGTTGTGGGAGTGGCATTGCACTGTTCGGCAATAAAACAACGCTGATTATGAGGTTCTAAATATGAACGACAACTCGTGAAACTTTACACACACATCAGGCAGAGCAAATTTATCAATATTTTATACGTTAGTTGTGCAGCTTTTTTGAAATGGCTCGCCATGGCCCTCGAGAAATGTTCAAAAAAGCAGCCCTGGTTGAGTGTTTCACCTCGCTTTTTGTAAATTTTATGGAGTACAGTGAACCCTCGGTTATCGCGGTTAATGGGGACCGAGACCACCCGCGAAAACTGAAAATCCGCGAAGTAGCGGCGCACCTTCAAAAATGCTTAAAAAAAAATACAATATATATAATAAATATATAAATATATATATATATATATATATATATATACGGGGAGAGAGAGAGAGAGTGAAATTCATGTTATAACAAAAAAACCAAATTATTATTCAAACGTATTATTTTTTTATTCCCCAGCCATTCTTTTTTAATTTATTTAATTACTCTGACTTTTACCTGCTGGTACGCCGTCCGGTGTGCCCTGTGAAATGAAAGGTGCCATTCTTTATTTATTTATTTATTTATTCATTTATTCATTCATAACTGACAGCTTCGCGCTCCGCTCGTGCGCGGAAGAGGTGCTCCGATTCGGCTTAACTGTGACACACGCCCACCCTCCTCCCCCGGAGCTTCCATTCGGTTAAACTTAGGGGCCGCTTGGCACCGCCCGTGCCCGGGGAAGGTGCTCCTCTTCGGCTTACTGTGTCGCGAGCATGCCCTCCTCCTCCGGAGCTTCCATTCGGTTAAACTTAGGGGCCGCTTGGCACCGCCCGTGCCCGGGGAAGGTGCTCCTCTACGGCTTAACTGCCACGCACGCCGGCCGGAGCTCTGGTACGGTCCGAACCGCGCGAAACGTCGCCACCGATCGTGTCCGGGGGAACGTGCTCTTCTTCGTCCACTCTCCTCTTCGCCCACGCTCTTCTTCGGCGCACGCCGGCCGTCTAACCGCTCCAGCGCCCCGTCGTGCCGCTCGGCGAAACTACAATGCCCCCGAATATTTTTTATACCCGCGAAGCACTGAACCCGCGAAAGGTGAACCGCGAAGTAGCGAGGGTTCACTGTATGTATAAGACCAAGACCTACAAAAAAGTCTCTTGGAGCAATGAGATAGGTTTTACAGGAAGTCGGCCATTTTGAATTTACTTAAAAAGGGGCGGGTCACCACAATGGACTTTGTGTAGAAATTATTATTGGGGCCCGAGCAGCGACCGCGGCGAGGTCCCTATTGTTTATGTAGAAATTATTATTAGGGCCCGAGCAGCGACCGCTACGAGGTCCCCATTGTTTTTGTGGAAATTATTATTATTATTATTATTAGGGCCCGAGCAGTGACCGCTGCGAGGTCCCTATTGTTATTAGGGCCCGAGCTGCGACGGCTGCGAGGTCCCTATTGTTTTTGTAGAAAATATTATTACTTTTATTATTATTATTATTATTATTATTAGGGCCTGAGCAGCGACCGCTGCGAAGTCCCTATTGTTTTTGTAGAAATTATTCTTATTATTATTTTTCCGATTGTTCGATCGCATTTTTGACCCCCGAAACATGCACAAAAATTCACCAAACTTGGCAGTCTCATCGGGCATGGCGAAAAATTTGATATTTTAACGTCTAATATGAACAGGAAGTGAGTTATGAATTTTTGAAAGTCCGACTTTTGCCCTTTTTTGCATGTTTACAGGGGTCATTCTTTTGCACCCTGAACCTAAAGGCTTCATCTGATTGCCTTAAAATTCTGTCTGTAGCATCTTAAGACCTGGGACAAACACTGGGGCTAAAATTTTTTGTTTCCGAAATACTATATGAACGGGGGCGGGGCTTCGAAGTTTTCACTTAAGATTTCCTTCGCCGCAATGGACAAAATGCTTAATAACTCTCCTGCACATGCAGCTAAAAATCCAAAACTTCACATGTACATAAAGAGTCGGTACCTGAAGACATCTATATGTTTATATTCAGTTATACACCTTGCGCCAATCAATATCATTTTTTACATTTTGACGTACTGCACGGTGCCCTTTTAACGAATCCGATTGAAAATTGGCTAGAAAAGACTCAAGACATTGATCTTACTCTATCCCTATTTTTGTGACTTTCCTTCGAAGGGCGTGGCTATTACGGTGCCGCAGAGTCTGATTAATCTCCGTGGCAACAAAAGTTCCTGCAAAATGATTCAGATGATCCATCTTCTCGAAATTTTTCACATTTGAGGATATTCAGGCCCTGAAGACGGCTGCCAACTTATTTTTGATCGCAGTGGTAGCGCCACCAACTGGTTAAAACAAATACAAATTATTTTCGTTTATGTTTTTCTCCGGGCAGGTTAACAAAATCTACCTTATATTTGCTCGGATGAGAGTTTAGGCCTTGAGGATGTCACAATACGAAAGTCTTTCGCCTTCTTCAGAGTGTCACATGATGGTGTCTTGTGACCCGTCTTTATCAGCTGATGTTCCATGAGGGCGTGACTTACCTGTCACAAGAATGAAGGCAAGTCACGCCCCCCGCTGTCCGTTCACTCTGCCAAGATGCTGCTCCAGGTGGTAGAGAGGATGAAGGCTCCCTTGTCTCTGTTCATGGTTTTTATGCCTCGCTTGCAGATCTCAATGGCCTCTCTGATCCAGCGCTGTTGTTTGTTCTCTTCGGTGCGGATGACCCTGCCCTTCTCCCGGTCCATGATGTGGTTTTCCCTTTTGCAGTGGTCAGTGATTGCTGATTTGTAATGTTCATGTTGTGCTTGTTCTTTTACTGCTCTGATTTTTAATTTTTTTGACAGGTAAGTCACACCCTCATGGAACATCAGCTGATAAAGACGGGTCTCAAGACACCATCATGCGACACTCTGAAGAAGGCGAAAGACTCGCCGAAACATGTCAGGTAAAAAATTAACCTAAAACATAATTGTCTGCTTTTAATGAATCAGTCAAATATCAATAATAAGAAGACAAAATGAACCTAATACAAATAAATGAATGCTTAATAACTCCCCTGCACATGCTCCTAAAAATCCAAACCTTCACCTGTAAATAAAACGTCCCGACCTGAAGACATCTTAATGTTATTATTTTGTTATACACACAGCGCCGCCAAGTGGAATCAAAAATCAAAAATGTGTTTTTATTTTAATTTTCACATACTGCACGGTGCCCTTTTGACGAATCCGACTGAAAATTAGTCAGAAAAGACTCAAGACAATGATCTTACTCTCTGCCGAATTTTGTGACGTTTTGGCAAAAGGCGTGGCTATTACGGTGCTGAAAAGTCAGATTGTACTCTGTGGCAACAAAAGCTCCGGCAACATGACTCAGATGATCCTATCTTCTCGAAGTTGTACACATTTGAGGATACTTCAGCCCTGAAGACATCTACCAACTTATTTTTCATCGTAGTAGTAGCGCCACCAACTGGTAAAAGCTAATACAAGTTATTTTCTTGGATGTTTTTCTCCGTGCAACTCAACAAGGTCGCCCTCATATATGCTCGGAGGACTGTTTCGGCCATGAGGATGTCACAATACGAAATTCATCCTTTTTCGTGAAAAGTTGTGGGAGTGGCATTGCACTTTTTGGCAATAAAACAACGCTGATTATGAGGTTCTAAATATAAACGACAACTCGTGAAACTTGACACACACATCAGGCAGAGCAAATTTATCAATATTTTATACGTTAGTTGTGCAGCTTTTTTGAAATGGCTCGCCATGGCCCTCGAGAAATGTTCAAAAAAGCAGCCCTGGTTGAGTGTTTCACCTCGCTTTTTGTAAATTTTATGGAGTACAGTGAACCCTCGGTTATCGCGGTTAATGGGGACCGAGACCACCCGCGGAAACTGAAAATCCGCGAAGTAGCGGCGCACCTTCAAAAATGCTTAAAAGAAAATACATATATATATATATATATATATATATATATATATATATATATATATCTGTATATATATATATATATATATATATATGTATATATATATATATATATATATATATATATATATATATATGTATATATATATATATATATATATATATATATGTATATATATATACGGGGAGAGAGAGAGAGTGAAATTCATGTTATAACAAAAAAAACAAATTATTATTAAAACGTATTATTTTTTTATTCCCCAGCCATTCTTTTTGTATTTATTTAATTACTCCGACTTTTACCTGCTGTTACGCCGTCCGGTGTTCCCTGTGAAATGAAAGGTGGCATTCTTTATTTATTTATTTATTTATTCATTTATTCATTCATAACTGACAGCTTCGCGCTCCGTTCGTGCCCGGGCGGAAGAGGTGTTCCAATTCGGCTTAACTGTGACACACGCCCGCCCTCCTCCCCCGGAGCTTCCATTCGGTTAAACTTAGGGGCCGCTTGGCACCGCCCGTGCCCGGGGAAGGTGCTCCTCTTCGGCTTACTGTGACGCGAGCATGCCCGCCTCCTCCGGAGCTTCCATTCGGTTAAACTTAGGGGCCGCTTGGAACCGCCCGTGCCCGGCGAAGGTGCTCCTCTTCGGCTTACTGTGACGCGAGCATGCCCTCCTCCTCCGGAGCTTCCATTTGGTTAAACTTAGGGGCCGCTTGGAACCGCCCGTGCCCGGGGAAGGTGCTCCTCTTCGGCTTACTGTGACGCGAGCATGCCCTCCTCCTCCAGAGCTTCCATTCGGTTAAACTTAGGGGCCGCTTGGCACCGCCCGTGCCCGGGGACGGTGCTCCTCTACGGCTTAACTGCCACGCACGCCGGCCGGAGCCCTGGTACGGTCCGAACCGCGCGAAACGTCGCCACCGATCGTGTCCGGGGGAACGTGCTCTTCTTCGTCCACTCTCCTCTTCGCCCACGCTCTTCTTCGGCGCACGCCGGCCGTCTAACCGCTCCAGCGCCCGTCGTGCCGCTCGGCGAAACTACAATGCCCCCGAATATTTTTTATACCCGCGAAGCACTGAACCCGCGAAAGGTGAACCGCGAAGTAGCGAGGGTTCACTGTATGTATAAGACCAAGACCTACAAAAAGTCTCTTGGAGCAATGAGCTAGGTTTTACAGGAAGTCGGCCATTTTGAATTTACTTAAAAGGGGCGGGTCACCACAATGGACTTTGTGTAGAAATTATTATTGGGGCCCGAGCAGCGACCGCGGCGAGGTCCCTATTGTTTATGTAGAAATTATTATTAGGGCCCGAGCAGCAACCGCTACGAGGTCCCCATTGTTTTTGTGGAAATTATTATTACTTTTATTATTATTATTATTATTATTATTAGGGCCTGAGCAGCGACCGCTGCGAAGTCGCTATTGTTTTTGTAGAAATTGTTATTAGGGCCCGAGCTGCGACGGCTGCGAGGTCCCTAATGTTTTTGTAGAAAATATTATTACTTTTATTATTATTATTATTATTATTATTAGGGCCTGAGCAGCGACCGCTGCGAAGTCGCTATTGTTTTTGTTGAAATTATTATTATTATTATTTTTCCGATTGTTCGATCGCATTTTTGACCCCCGAAACATGCACAAAAACTCACCAAACTTGGCAGTCTCATCGGGCATGGCGAAAAATTTGATATTTTAACGTCTAATATGAACAGGAAGTGAGTTATGAATTTTTGAAAGTCCGACTTTTGCCCTTTTTTGCATGTTTACAGGGGTCATTCTTTTGCACCCTGATCCTAAAGGCTTCATCTGATTGCCTTAAAATTCTGTCTGTAGCATCTTAAGACCTGGGACAAACACTGGGGCTAAAATCTTTTGTTTCCGAAATACGATATGACGGGGGCGGGGCTTCAAAGTTTTCACTTAAGATTTCCTTCGCCGCAATGGACAAAATGCTTAATAACTCTCATGCACATGCTGCTAAAAATCCAAAACTTCACATGTACATAAAGAGTCGGTACCTGAAGACATCTATATGTTTATATTCGTTTCCTGTCTTTTTTACGTCATAGTGTACATAAGGGTCTGATGCAACCTCTGACTGAGAATCAGCCTTGTCCGCATTGTGAATCATGTAAAAATCACCCAGCAGGGGGCAGAGGTGCAAAAGATCCGCCTTGAATCTGCGCCAGAGGTACAAATGGGGGGCGGGATCCTGGGGTAGACTTATAAGTGTGGAGAGCAGCGTGGGTAGCAGCAGCATCGGCAGCACTAGCAGCAGTCGTATTAGTAGCGTTAGCAATGAAATCCTCCAAGCAAATGACGATCGAGGAATGCTTTTTTGTAAAAAAAAAAAGCTTCCTAAAAGCATCAAGGCGATGGAGACGCTTTGGTTGAGAGGATGACGCTTCGTCGTCGTCTCAACAAACAGGCGTCTAAAGAGGGTGCGCGTGCCTTGCGGCCTGCATCGCCTGCCTTCGGACAATAGCCAAAGCAGCTGAGAGTCCTCACCAGATCCCCCCGAACGAGGAGGTAAGCGCTCGCAAGTTACCATTGAACATGTGGTTTTACCCCTCATGCTTTTATTGTACATATCATGCATCTTGCGGGCAGAAAATGTCGCATAAATGTGCAGTTAGACGCGAGCGTATCTCCTCCCCGACGAGGAAACAACAATACTGAATGGTGTGGTAATCATGCATACTTTCTAAAATTCACAGATTGTGCATCCCGCGGCAAGAAAGTTCCTCCTCGTCTTGTTGGTGTAAAGAAAGGTAAATTATAATATGAAACTTCACACGCCAGCAATAAAATGCAGCAATAAATATATATTTCCAATTGTTTATATTTCTGTAATTTACAGGTTGTGCATCAGGAAGCAGTGGTTCCGGATGGCGTCACACTGGATGGCAACCGAGGAAAATCGACTTTACAGCAACCCCTGGACCACTGAATGCCGCTGCCCATTTGGAGTCTGAGGAGCCAGCTGATTTCCTGCAGCTGTTTCTCACGGATGAGCTTCTGCAGCACATCGCGGATGCCAGCAATCACTTCCCAGACAATTATTTTCACACAAACCCCAGTGGACAAACACAAGCTCGCCTATTTTCCACGGACCAGAAAAGCCAGACCACAACGAAAGTGTCGGGTCTGTTTGCGCAAAGGCAAACGGAGTGAAACAAGAATGTGGTGTGAACTATGTTGTGTGCCCTTGCATCAAGGCAACTGTTTTATTTTATATCACACAAAAAAAAAGTATGTATGACACTGATGTATTTCATTTTTGTACATAGTTCAACAGTTCAGTCGTTTAGTGTTATGTGCAAATAAATTTATTTTATCAAAAACATGTTTTTTGTGCTTTTTTTTATTTTATAGAAGGCATGCATTATTTAGATGTTAGAGGTGTCATAAAAGCCATAAATAATAGTGTCAAAGTTCAAATTATGGTCAAAATGCATCAGTTTACAAAAAGCTCATTTTCTCAGTTTTTTCCCCAGGGATTGGAGTTTTCATGAAATGTAGCTATTTTCAAATGCCGATTGTTCAAGAATGGAAAAAGATAGGAACAAACATTTTTTTTCTGTTGAAAGAAGAGAGTCTCATCTTTCTTCGGGTGTGCTCCATGTCTATATAGCATTAGAATACAATATTCTGTGGGCCTTGCAATATTAGTCAAAACCCAGGAAAACTCTGGGATTGAGTGGGTTGCTCCAGTGAAAATGGCTGGTATTTAATGAGTTAAGACTGGTTAGGACATCCGGCTCGCAGTCCCAAGGTGCAGGGTTCGATCCCGGGACCCAGCTTTCCTGTGTGGAGGTTGCATTTGTGAGTGAGTTTGAGCGCAGATGGTTGTTCGTCTTTGCGTGCCCTGCGATTGGCTGGCAACCACTTCAGGGTGTGCCCCGCCTACTGCCCGTTGACAGCTGGGTAGGCTCCAGCACGCTATCCTTGTGAGAATAAGCGGATTGGATATTACATGTATGTGTTTATGCCCTAGGCCAGGCGAGGGCAAACTACGGCCCGGGGGCCACATGCGGCCCGTTAAAAGTTTTAATCCGGGCCGCCGAACTTGAAAAAAATTTAATGAATAAACCTTGTTAATGTTTTATTTTCTAAACACTGTGGTTTTCAAAGACAAATATTATTGTTGGAATGCTTTTATTCACTTTCATATAAAATTAAATGTATTTTTTTTCTCAGATGAGGTGAGGTTTCCAAAACACTCCATCCATCTGCTCCTGGTCCGGCCCCTCTGTCATATTTTAGAACCCATTGTGGTCCTCCAATCAAAAAGTTTGCCCGCCCCTGCCCTAGGCTTTGTGTCTTTGCTTGGTTGACTGTGTAATGAGTGTATGAATGCATTTCTTTCTACCAGACACCTTGGACTTCCCATGGCAGATTAATAATCTATTTTATCTATCCATCAGAGTCACGAATGTCATTTGATGAGTAGAGAATTTAGAGTCTCCAATTAACCTAATATACATGGATTTGCGCATGGAAACCTGAGAAAAAGCCCTTAGTCCTACTTTTCCATCTGAACCACTTTATCCTCACGAGGGTCACAGCCGTGACATCCCAGCTGACTTCAGAAAGTAAGTGGGCGACGACTCATGATCTCTTGGTTGAATAATATTGTTAGGGGCTCAAAATGGCCCTCTACAATAAAATGGCAGAAGAATATTACATACTCTCTGGCAGAAGAATATTGCGTTTTTTTGTTTTGTCCAATTAACTTAAATAAAACTTGGGAAAATTTAATGATTACATGTAAACCAGCTGGTCTTCCCCATACCAAGCCCTGGCTAAAACTGACTGAAAAATGCATGATGTGTGCCTTTTAAACTCCTCGGCCCATCCACTATGCCAGGGATGGGCAAACTTTTTGATTGGGGGGGGGGGGGGGCACAATGAGTCCTAAAATACATTTAATTTTAAACGAAAGTGAACAAAAGCATTACAACAATATATATGTCTTTGAAAAACCACAGTATTTAGAAAATAAACCATTAACAAGGCTTATTCATTTAATTTTTTTCAAGTTTGGGGGGCTGGATTGAAACGTTTAACGGGCCACAAGTGGCCCCCGGGCCGTAGTTTGCCCAAGTGCCCTAAGCCAATTGATTCTAAAAAATAACAGTTTTCTTCATCAAAACAACATTTTATGATCAACATAAATGTTAGTGAGTACATAAAGGTATACTCATTCGATCTATCATAACCCCATGCACTTAGACTGTACAAAAAAAAGAAAATTTTTATTTTAAAACCTAGTATTTCGCCATGACGTCACACGCTAGCGTCAAGTGCTTGGCGCTAAAAACCCGGAAGTAACAGCGGCGCTCGGTTTGAAAGTGGAGAGTTGTGCATGGTAGGCGAATTCGGGAGAAATGTTTGTTGAACACGAGGACTGTGGCGTAGAAGATGGTTTAACAGCGATCTAGTGCGCACCCAACCGTGATGGCTGACCAACGAAATAAATGCGGACCGACGGAGTGGACTGACAGGACGTGGAAAACAGGTGTGTGGCATGTGTGCGTGTGCACGAATGTGGGAGCGCGTTCACTATGGTGGCAGCGATCGCAAAGCAGCAGCACCACTCCTTGACAAAAGTATTGTACTTTCTCTGATGTTTTGGGTTTGCTCTGCTTTGGGGTTTGTAGTTCTGGCCACGCAAAAGTAACAAAGCAAGTTCTTGGATGTCTGCTTTTTTCTTGAACTGTTAATTGGTTAACATCGTGGCTCTTATTTTTATCTAATGTATGGAGTTTGGTGGCTATCTATATGCACAACTATATTAGTTGCACTTGAAATTGCATACAGAAAATTTGTATAAATAGGTTACGCTATAAAGTATAACAATATTAACAATCGTTATTGTTGTTACTGTTTATTTATTTTATTTTGCAATAACTGTGCTCCAAGCTTAGCTGTTGTGCCAGCTGCCAAGTAAAAATATGTAATCTCACTCAATAATAGGAATAAATACTTAACTAACATCTCAATTTTTCGGGTTGGGCTGTGGGGGAGGGGAGGGTGGCTGCCTGACAAAAAGCAGACTGTCCTGCACATGCGCAGACCAGCCGAGTGTGTGAAGTGTGCGTAAGTGCAGTACCGGGACCGACCACTAGACAGCGATCCTGAGTAATTTTTCGCACACACATTTCTAGCACACTCGTCTTGTTTTTGTGACCTTCCTGGGAAGCCCTGAAACTTTGACAGGACCTCCCCCTGAGCTTCTTATCACTGAATTCAATGCTCTTTTTTGTGGGGCCCAGATTTTTGGTCCCCACAAAAATTTTGGTCCCCTACAGTGGGTGTGCTGTCCGATGTTGGTCCCCAACATGTAGCTTATACAAACACACACACACACCCCTACTTGTTTTTTTTGACATTGTTGGGCCACCTGAGCAAAACTCACATTGTGGGAACCACCCTTTCTAGTGGTTGTACAGCTCTGAAAAAAATCAGGCAGTGTCCAGGAATTTAGTTAAACACAAAAACCACTTCAAATTACCAATTAATGACCTGGAGGTCAAATGAGTGACTCAAGTGCATGTAATTCAGTCACTGTAGCCCAAAGATTCTCTGGGCCAGTGGATGAACCATTATTCGTCTTGGACAGCATTGAAGCAGGCCGTAGCCTGGTTTCTAAAGCTGAAAGACTTACTGACAGAGTAAAGGAAAATAGAAAGGAGTTAATCACATTAGGTGAAGAAGGCAAGATGAATTTATTCAAGAGAACTGTCAAAGGAAAGTATTTGACCTGCGACGACTTGGATAAAGCAGAAAGAGAACTTGTGAAATACTGTCAAAGGCGAAGTTTCAAAAAAGATTTAGCCATATTTGAAAAACAAAAAAGGGTGAAGAAAAGTAGCCCACTTTACAAGTTCAATATAGTACTTCAAGATGGTGTCATGAGGGTTGGTGGACAGTTGAGCCACGCAGCCATGCCTGAAACAGCAAAACAGCAAGCCATCTTGCCAAGGATTCACATAACACAAAGCTAGTCCTGAGATACATTCATGAGATTACAGCTCACGCTGGAAGGAACCACATGATGGCTAATCTGCATCAACAGTTTTGGATACCTCGAGCTGCTAGAGTCATCAGAAGAGTGCTACCTGACGATCCGCCTTTCAAGAGAATTGGCGTTGATTATTTTGGTCCATTCTAAGTAAGTAGGGTTAGAGGACAAGTAAAGAGATACGGCGTGATTTTTACATGTCTCGCTGTATGAGCCGTACATCTGGAAATTGCATCTTCACGTGACACAGATGCTTGTCTCAACGCAATCCGAAGATTTCTTGTCAGAAGAGGACAAGTGAGAGAGATGTATTCTGATAACGGAACCAACTTTAGATCAGCTGACAGTGAAATGAAGAAATCAATCAAAGAATGGAACACTAAGTAAATCGAGAAACACATGCTGCAAAAAGGTATTCAGTGGCATAGCAATCCCCCAGCAGGTTCCCACCACGGAGGAAGCTGTGAGCGACTTATTTGGTCTGTGAGAAAAATCCTGAATGTCACTGTAAAAGAACAAATTTCGGGTGAAGAAAGTCAATATACCTTGCTTGGTGAGGCTGAAGCAGTTATAAACAGCAGGCCTATCACAAGGACATCTTCCGACCTCAACGACTTGGAAGCACTCACACCCAACACTCTGTTGTGGCTGAAGGTCAAACCTGAGTTACCTCCTGGAGTCTTCTGTAAAGACGACCAATACGCCCCAATACGTACCTCTGGGAATGAGCTGGTCAGCTCTTTAAAGAGTATTATGTAAGTTGAAATACATTAATCCATTTTTCTTTTTTGGACCATCTTTAACTGTGTAGTGTGTAATGTCTAAAATACAAAATGATCTGATTTTAGGGTGCAGTTGACGACTGTGGCACAGGTCCTCGCTCTACAAGTGCTAATAGTCTTCGGCAAAGAGAAAAATCTGCCATAAGGTACAGAAAACATTGGCATCAGAGTAAATGGATGCATGTTTTTGCAATGTGCGAGGAAACTGGCGAACTCAGAGAAAACTACGCAGGCTTGGGAGAACATGCAAACTCTACACAGGAAGGCCGGAGCCGGAATCGATCCCACAACCTCTGCATTGTGAGACCATCGTGCTCACAAGTCGCCCACCGTGGCGGCCGTCCATTATGAATGCCATCCCACCATCCATTATCTGTACGGCTTCTCCTCACAAGGGTTGCGGGGGGTGCTGGAGCCTATACCAGCTATCTTGGGGCAGTAGGTGGGGTACACCCTAAACTGGTTGCCAGCCAATCGCAGGTCACACAAAGACAAACAACCATCCGCGCTCACACTCACACCAATTTAGGGTGTCCAAACAACCTGCCATGCATGTGTTTGGAATGTGGGAGGAAACCGGAGAACCCACGCAGGCGTGTGGGAAACATGCAAACTCCAAACAGGAAAGCCGGAATCAATCCCGCGACCTCTGCATTGTGAGACCATCGTGCTAACAAGTCGCCCACCATGCATCCCTGCTAAATAAATGATTAATTTTTACATTTTAGTATTTGTAAGCGATCTTGTGTTCATGACAGCATTTTCAACAGTGTGGGTGTTTGTATGAAAGCATTTCACTCGTGTATGGGCATGAGCATGTTTCAGTTGTATTTATGAATAACAATAATTTCACAATTGTGCCTGAGCGCCTTTCACTGGTGTGTATGAGAATGTTTCACCTATGTGTATGAGCGCATTTGACGAGTGTATGAGCAACAACTATTTCACTAGTGTGTATGAGAGCGTTTCACTCGTATGTATGATAGCGTTTCATAAGTATGCATGAGCAACAACAATTTCACTGGTGTGTAAGAGTGCATTTCAGAAGTGTGAAGCGATTCCTGACTTTTGTCCCCAACGGCACCTCATACTCCCCATCTCCCGCTCACTTCTCCTGACCCCATGAGCCATCCCCGTTGCTACTACATGGAGATTTGATGTGTTTTTTTGTTTTTTTTGTTATTAGCTTCTTCAACATCTCTTCTGATTCTCATCTCTTCTCTGGCGCTCGTCTCCGCCTGTCTGATTTGAAGTCGACCTCAGAATTTGCACTATTTTGACATGACTTCTGTGGTAATCACTACTGACATATTGTGTCATTTGCTCAATAATACATTAAAATTATAATAAATAATAAAAATGGGTCCGGTGCCGAGCTCTGGCTTCATATCTTTAAAAGTGGTCTTCTCAAATCTGTTACTAATGGCCTCTAAATCGGTTGTGGTAGAGAAGGGGCAAATTAGACCTTATGGCATCTTAATTTGGTCAAGTCTTGTACCCATTTTCAAGGCCAGCGACTATTGCTTTAGCTATATACAAGAAAAGGATTACTCTGAATATACACAACAACAAATCCCAGATGTCCATCCCAAATGTTGTTTCAAAATAATCCAGTTCAGATGATAAACAAATGTATTGGTATGTTGAGGTCATTATTTCAAATCAAAATATACACTTCTTTTTCAGACAATGGGGAGGATCGAAGAAGTGGAAAAGTTGCAGGAGTAACTTCAAAACAATGCAAAGAGACAGAATCTGGAAGAATGTCAAGTTTGTCCATGTTTATATTTCTGGAATTTAGTGGGCGTGCATCTCGAAATGTTTGGGGATGGTTCGGGCTGCCAGACAAGACTTTCACTGCGAGCGCTGGACCACTGGATGCTGCGGCAAACAGCGGACTTCTTGCAGCTATTTATTACCAACAAGCTACTCCTGCACATCAATGATGCGGATGGCACAGACTGCTTTGCAGACAATTATTTTGAGGCAAAACCAAGAGGTCTGTAAGCACTCTGAAAACAAAGTAAAATATTTGACACCCACGGCAAAGAAAGCCATGCTACAGCATAGGGCTGGGCGATAAACCGAAAATTTACCGTTACCGAAATTTATTACAATGACCGAAATCATTTTGCCCATGTCGGTAAATTCGATGAATAAAAAAAGAAAAGCCTTTTGTCTGCGGCAATGTTCATGCCCCTTTAAGACCGCTACAGCGCCTCTAGTCATGTGACTCCACCCGTCTGTCGCTCTCGTTGCTGGCGATTCAAATCCAGAAGCTTTCTCACCACCCACAACACAACCATGCTGTGCTGAAAGTTCAAAGTGAGAAGCAAGGTTCGACAAGTGACAACAGCCCATGAACGGAGGCGACACCATACGAGAGAACGTCTCAGAGGTGGACGCGATAGCCTAGCACATAGCTAAAGATAAAGCTCCTCTAGTTACGTGGCGCGCACAGGATTTAAACGCTTCATGAAAGCCGTATTTCCCGATATGGACTACATCGGGCCGGGAGCTTAGACATGTCAAGCATTTTGCATCTACATCCGACTTGTGGTCGGGTCGCAACATGGATCCCTGATTGAGCCTAACTGTGCATTACATAGATGACAAGTGGCGACTGCGCAGCAGAGTACTCGAGACGGCACATTTTCCCCGATAATACCCACTTGTTTATTTGGCTTGCATTGACATTTTCTTTCATTTTATTTCGCGTTTTTTTATTTGCCATTATTTACATCATGAGAGCATCTTGGCGCAATCTATTTGCAGAAAAAGATTTCGCAAGAGGTACCCTTTTTCTTTGTGACATTGTTCAAGTCATGCAAAGCAAGCTCAGGGTTCGCGGTTAACCGCTTCCCGATTGCCCGGGGCAAGTGAAATTTGGCCACGGGCAAGGTAAAATTATGGGCAACTTGCCCGACCGGGCAAGCATTTTTTAAAGCAGCCAAATATCTTTAATTTTGACGAAAACGGTGGTGTGATCTGTTTGTGTGCACTGTATGGTGATGGTTTAACCCAGACAACCCCTTATGTTTTGGTATGGTCCATTGGCCTTATCGGGGGTAATGGGCGGGCGCTACGGGGATCAGTTAGTTCAGTGAATGTCGAGTTAAAGTGGACGTCAATAAATCCCGCAGTATTGGAACTCGCTGTCGTAGCATCCTCATTTGAAGTTTGAAAAACACAACAAAAACCTACGATATTTTGGCCGAAAATTGACAGCCGGAAGTTTTCTTACCTTCTGCGCATGTTTACGAGTGGCGACGAGTTCGTTCAAATCCGAACATTTCGGATTCCTCTGACATGACTAAAATAGCTCGAATATTTTTAAGTAGACAATTCAGTTGTGAGTAAGGAAGGGAGTAATATTTGATTATTGGCTGTTAATTCATTAGCTCCATGATGTGACCTGACATAGTGTCAGTGACTGTGTTCTGTTTATGCTATGAAATTTATGGAGGCAGCACCACAGGCACTAAATTTGCCACACTCATAATTTACTCATGTGATTCCTCAATTAATACGCTCTCCTGGACTTAAAATTGATCATCTGGATTGCTGTAATATCATTTTCCCAATTTAACATGCAGATTTGTTAATTATTAAAACTACAATTAACATTTTCAATAACTGCACAGGATGATACATTTGCTCTTGTGAGTAGGGTTTCATGGTTGATGATGAAAACAAGATTAATTTATGCTTATCAGATTATATGTTTATTTACATTTGTGGCGCACATTTTACAACCATAAACATTTTATTCTTAGAGAAAAAAAATTGTCACTTGCCCAAGTCGGGCAAGTAATTTGGCCACTCGGGCAAGGCAAATTTTAGTGGCACTTGCCCTATGGGCAAGCAGTTTTTAAAGTTAACCGCGAACCCTGCAAGCTATTTGGAATGTTCATACAAATGATTTTTGTACTTTTATTTTTCATTGAAAGTAAAGTGTACCAGTTGGTCAATAAAAAAAACAGTCAATATGCAATTCCTGCATTTATTTTGATTTTAGTCCACGTGGGAATTTATTGTGCATTTATCGTTATCGAGGTAAAATTGCTCGATTTCTCGCGATATTGATTTGAGGTCATATCGCCCAGCCCTTCTACAGCATGTATACAGTGTGAGACGTGTTGTGTTCACTTGCTCCAAGGCAATTGTTTTTAAGTGTATACCACATACCCAACGAATTGTGTAATTTGTATGGCGGGGTGTACACATGCGTTGCAAAAACACATGCACACACTGTCACTCACGCACTTCCGTATATAGTTTATTTCAGCACCTTTTGTCATGCTGTTTTTATTTTATAGAAGGAAAGCATTATTTTGATGTCTGAGCTGTCACAAAAGAAAAAATAGAACTGTTGAAGTCAAGTCAAGCTTGTGCTTGAAATGTTTGTTCTTAGTTTCTCAGTTTTTCGTGAGCAATGGGAATTCAGTTATATTCAAACGCTGTCAGGTAAAGGCTCCATATTTTTATAGCATTATAGCACACTATTCTGTGGGCGCTAGAATTGAAGGGTTTGCGTTAGTAAAAATAGGTGGGATTAAATGAGCTGAAGTGTATCTCTTGAGTGCTCCTTAAATATTTGCCTGTGTTGGTATATTTTATTTTGGTCGTGTCATGTTTATTCTTACGCTGAAAGAGACATGAGGTGTTCGAAAAAAATAAATGATTTTTTTTTTTCCCGGTCAAAACTACCAATGGTGTCTGTTTTTTTTCCCTCCGTGAAATGTACGAGTTATCACTTTGACGCGCATGATGTCACGTGGCTGGAGGACTGGAAACTTGCACGAACAACATTTACGTTGAAATGTAACAATGACACATATATCGACATCTAACAAACATGCATGGGCATCTAACATTGACACTTACATTGACGTCTATAACATAAACCATTACAATCACATCTAACAAACACGGACATCTAACAGACACATCGACATCCATCATAAACATTTACATAGACATCGACATCTAACCAACCTCTACATAGACATCTTACACACATCGACATCTAACAAACATTTACATAGACATCTAACATAAACACATCTAATATAGACACATAGATTGACATCTAACATCGACACATTGAGATCTAACATAGACATACATTGACATCTAACATAGACTGTTACATCGACAACTAACATCGACACAAGGCTTTGTCAAATGACACGTCATGACGACATATACAGAGACACAAGGCACAACAGCATATTTTTGGTACAAATTGAACCCGATATGTTAGCTACCTCGTTCGACTTAAAGGGTTAGCGAACTTGTTATGGTGGTTGAGGCGTGGTGGCTACCCAGCTCGTGTAGTGTATATTAAACTTAAGTTAATAATTTATGACCAGTAAACACGGATGTTGTAACGCAAAACAATGTTCAAATGTTAGTTTTTTTTCAACACATTTCATGAGAAAAAGCTCTACTTGTCTGTGAGAAATGTATGTTGTAGACCCATTATATAACACAATATTACACAATTTTACATTGGAATTTCATTTAATAAAACATTGACAATTATCTTTACAAACACTGTGTATGATTCATCTTTTCATTTGTTGTTCAATGAGCAAAACAGTGGCGATCAAAACAGTGCAAATTAAATGACATTTTATAGGTATCTGGTTGCAATACAGTGAACCCTCGCTACTTCGCGGTTCACCTTTCGCGGGTTCAGTGCTTCGCGGGTCTAAAAAATATTCGGGGGCATTGTAGTTTCGCCGAGCGGCACGACGGGGCGCTGGAGTGGTTAGACGGCTGGCGTCCGCCGAAGAAGAACGTGGGCGAAGAGGAGAGTGGACAAAGAAGAGCACGTTCCCCCGGGCACGATTTGGGGCGACGTTTCGCGCGGTTCGGACCGTACCAGAGCTCCGGCCAGCGTGCGTGGCAGTTAAGCCGAAGAGGAACAACTTCCGCCCGGGCACTAGCGGGGCGACATTTCGCTCCGTTCGGGACCGTGCGAGAGCTCCGGAGGAGACCGGCCGGCGTGCGTGGTTGTTAAGCCGAAGAGGAACACCTTCCGCCCGGGCATGAGCGGAGCGCGAGGCTGTCAGTTATGAATGAATAAATGAATAAATAAATGAAGAATGCCAGGGCACACCGGACGGCGTACCAGCAGGTAAAAGTCGAAGTAATTAAATAAATACAAAAAGAAGTAATTGAATAAATACAAAAATAATGGCTGGGGAATAAAAAAATGTTTTAATAATTTTTTTTTTTTGTTATAACATGAATTTCACCCTCTCTCTCTCTACCCGTATATATATATATATATATATATATATATATATATATATATTATTTTATTTATTTATTTTTTTAAGCATTTTTGAAGGTGCGCCGCTACTTCGCACTTTTTTTTAAAAGCATTTTTGAAGGTGCGCCGCTACTTCGCACTTTTTTTTTTTTAAGCATTTTTGAAGGTGCGCCGCTACTTCGCGGATTTTCAGTTTTCGCGGGTGGTCTCGGTCCCCATTAACCGCGATAACCGAGGGTTCACTGTAGTAAGTTACATTCTAATTTACATTGACAGGTAATGGAAATGACTACTGGTAACCTCAATTGAACTGTATTTCAGTCAGAATGCCTCAAACATCATAAAAAAATAAAACGTTGAGTATTATTTCTCCTTCAAAATGTCAGAAGAAATACTCTATAATGGCCTGACGACATTAACATAGCTTATAGTATATAGCAGGGGTGGGAAAACTTTTTTATTGGCGGGCCACAATGGGTTCTAAAATTTGACAGAGGGGCTGGACCAGGAGCAGATGGATGGAGTGTTTTGGTAACCTCATCTCATCTGAGAAAAAAAATACATTTAATTTTAAATGAAAGTGAACAAAAGCTTGTCTTTGAAAAACCACACTATTTTGAAAATAAAACATTAACAAGGTTTTTTTTTTTTTTTTTCAAATTCGGCGGGCCGGATTAAAACGTTTAACGGGCCGCATGTGGCCCCCGGGCCGTAGTTTTCTCACGTCGGTATATAGCATAGCGGCATAGGTTCCCTCGTCAACATCAAGTGAGTTACCCTCTTACCAAGACCAAAATACGGGGCTCTCCATCTCCCGGTCACTTCTCCAGACCCCAACAGTCACCCTCGTTGCGAGAACTTGGAGATTCGATGTTTATTTTTTTTCGCTTCTTCAACTTCGTGTCTGATTCTTTTCTCTTCTCTGGCTCCAGGATTCCGCTGTCAATCAGATGACGATTGAGGCGGGACTTCCGGTTCAAAGTCACCCTCAGAGTTTGCAACCATTTGAGATGGCTTCTGTGGTAATAACAACTGTCATAGGTGCAATTTGCTCTATAAAGCATTAAAAAAAAAATAATAATAATAAATTACAAAAAATAGTCAAGTACAGCACTCGTCTCATAAACTAGGTAAGAATTTAGCGTTACTAACGTTGCTACACTATAAAGAGTGTTTTACTGACTAGCTAAACCCAGTTTGCTTAAACTGATCGTACACTGGACGAAATCTTACCGTTGTCTTTTTACAAATGGATTATGAAATTGTTGCAGAAATTGTTTTGCTGTGACGGAGGGCAAGTTTTATAAGGTTCGTTCATCGGGAAGGTTTTATATTAGACGAGGATGGTCTTGTTCTTCGGATTTTTTTTTTATTTATAAAAGGCCGAGCATTTGTATTTGCGCTCAGACTGTGTTGCACAGTGCACACGAACCAAAAGCTCTAAAGAAAACACAATACCCGATCCAAACGGAGGGACGTGTTATCTTTATCTTCCACACCGCCTATCTTGTACTGGCTTGCGGGGAGGTGCTGCCGCCTATCCCGTCTGACTTTGGGCGAAATGCGGGAGGGACGACCTGAACAGAGAAATACAAAAAGAAGCAGTACAGCGTCAGTGTAACTCCTTACGGGATAATATCCTCGTCGCATAAACAAGGTAAGAATTTCACGGTATGCATTTTGGTGAACTATAAAGCGTGCTTTACTGACTGGAGCGACGTCGAGTTAGCCTAAATGTATCGTGCATTGGACTAAATCTAGCAAGTTAGAATTATACGATTTGTTCTTCGGGAAGGTTTTATATTAGAGGAGGAATTAAGATCTTGCCCTTCGGACATTTTTTGTGATAAAAGGCCGAGCATTTGCATTTGCGCACAGTATTAGTCCACGAAACAAGAAATACCCATGTACAAATAACTTGCAATTATAATAGTTGGAGCTGTAACAAAGTGTTTTTCATACGGTGTTGTATAAATTAGCAGGAAATTAGAACACAAATTAAAACACGTACAGTAGATACAAGAAGAACAACGACAGTCACATGTTGAGTCGAAAGCTAAAGAATAAAAATGTGTCTTCAAAACGTTTTAAAAGTGGACAGAGAGGGGGCTTGCCTAACATTCAATGGAGAGTCAGGGAATGGACTCCGAGTGCAAGTTTCAGGCCATCTATCTCAAGAAAGAGCTTCTGATGCACCTCAAACGGGTACTGCAAATTTAGTAAGTTCAGCGCATAGTTAATTCCCATGAGCAGGAGACTGGCAACATTTCCACAACCTCATTTTCTTAAGCAACAATGGAAACAGAGGCATGGGATGTGTCTTCTTGTCCCTCACTTGCTTGGAAGACATAGAGTACGTGTGTCAAACTCAAGGCCCGGGGCCAGATCTGGCCCACAACCTAATTTTATGTTGCCCGCAAAGGGCAAATCATCTGCATCAACTTCCTGTTTCTAGCATATTTTCTTCACAACAACACTGAGATATGAGATATTGCCAATTATTTGTTACCAATCCTCCCCTTTTAAAATAAATTGAAAAATTGTTGAACAATTACTTACTAGCTTCTGATTTCAAAACTGGCTTTCCAATCAATTTATATGGGTTCACAGTCCCTCTGAGGGAAACCACAACTACGATGTGGCCCGTCCATAAAAATGAGTTTGACACCCCTGACATAGACCTTCAGTACTTGCTTGGCCTGGTCCTCTTTTGCTTGTTCTCTGCTGACTTCCTGAAAGAGCATATACATCCATGGTTAGGTGCATAATGTCCCAAATTTGTGTTTGCTTTTTATAGTTCTGAATATCGCTGTCTTCAGGCAGTATCCAAGAAGCTCCAGAATCTTCACCTTGCAGGAGACTTCCAATGGCACGTTTTTGCAATCATTAACACTGCATCATCCAAAGAGAGCAAACCATTTTCAACATTTGAGATTGGTCAGTAATATTTACAAGTAACACCCACTCGTGTGGATTGACCAATAGATTAGATCTAGAAAAACATGAAATTACTCAAATTATGACAACATGTTTCAGCCGGACACCAGTGATATGTGACAGTATTTGCAATCTGCATTACATGTTTATAACAGCATATATGAGAATCAAAAAATAAATAAAAAGGGCAATGAAAACGGAAATTAAAATAGAAACCTCAACCTCAAGGATAGGATTTTTGTCGAAATCTCAAAATCGAAACTTTGGACCTTCTGATTTATTTTGTCAATTACCCGAAAGTAACCTTTGCCAAATGCCAACCCTTTAGCCAGAGCAGGTCACATACTGGCAGCAATTAATTTATTTGAATATTGTGACAAATAAAAATGTTTGCTGCACAGTCTATGAGTTAATTGCAGCTTTAAAAACGTAATACTGTTGTAATTTACCTGGTAGTCCGTGATGAGTTCCTCTGCAGACTGTCCGAGGAATTTCATCAAGGAATGGATTATGCCTTCCAGCTTCAACGTTTTGCTATTTAAAAAGACACAAGATGATTAAGTGTCTTAAATAAATAAAAGCTCACATATGCATTGCTTACATCCCAAAAAGTGCATCTCAACTTTAAATAAAAAAAATAGCAAGATATCCATAAGCTCTAACAGATCTTTTATTGTTTTATTCTGTTAATGCTTATGATGGACTTATCCAAAATAGTTTGATGCAAATTATATTTGCAGTAATAAAACACAACCCTCTTACATGACTGAGTGAACTGAGCATAGGTCTTATTTCAGTGCCAGTAACTCGGCCTTTTTTTCCAAGTATCTCCTTCAATTCCAGGGTGTAAAGTTCCATCTTGGTTAGCCAGGTTCTCTCAAATTGAACATATGTAATTTGTTTGAACTCTTTCTTAATCTGAAACATTTTTCCCTCAATTAGAACATTTTCAAAATTAAGAAATCTAAATCACGATTTAAATTTTGATTAATCGTCCAGCACTAGAAGATACAGCAGCAGGTATTACTCCTCCTCTAAAATAATAAAGGCAGTACAATCATCACTTAATTTGACACAGAGTTTTGATTAATTGCTGGACTATGGTCTGATATTTGTCCCACTTGAAACTAAATCTGAATATTGGTTATTTGAATGTGAATATCTTAACTTTGATATTTGAATTGAAACCTGAATGTTTTGAATTGAACACTGAATTATTGAATTGAAAAACTGAATTCGAATTACATAAATTGTATATTTTTAATTTGATTCTGAATTTTTCGATCATAATGTTTTTGTTAAGAACTATATCCCAATAAACTTGAATGTAGGACTTTAAAATGCGTTTTTAATTCCTCAAAAAAAAGGTCTCCTCACCAAAAATTCAATACTGCATATGCTCAAATTCAGTTTACTAAGTAAAAATTCAAGACTCAGTGACAGACATACGGGAGCTTTAGGGTGCCTCAAGGATGTGCAATGGATTCCAATCACCTTCCACCTATCACATCAACCCCCCATCCTTCAGCAGATCCACTGGCTTCCAGTCAATCAACAAATCATTTTCAAAATTCTTCTATATATTTTCAAATCTATGGCTGGCGACCAGTTCAGGGTGTAGTGCGCCTTTCGCCCGTAGTCAGCTGGGATAGGCTCCAGCACCCTCCCGTGACCCTGTACCGGATAAGCGGTGTGGATAATGACATGACACATGACTTTCAAATCTCTTCACAACCTCGCCCCTCCCTACCTTTCAGACATCATCCATATTCCCACTCCATCCCGCGCTCTCCGGTCTTCATCCTCCTCACTCCACCCCTTGCCTGCCACCATGGGGGACAGAGCCTTCAGCGATTCGGTTCTCCAGCTCTGGAACTCTCTCCACCTGACCTCTGTAATTGCACCACCCTCCCTGTGTTTAAAACTAAACTCAAAACCAATCTGTTCCGCCTTAATTACTCTCTCCAATTCCAGATATGTCCCTCATCCACTTTATTGTATTTTATCCTGCTTGATTTACGTGTTGGTGTTTCTACCCGTATTTGTGTTTTTACTTTCGTATTTTACTCTGTACAGCGGCCTTGAGTGTCCTGAAAGATGCTTCCAAAAAAAAAAAAAAAAATATATATATATATATATATAAACACACACACACACACACACACACACATATATATGTTGTTTGTTTTTTTTTCATGGTGGAAAAAAATTTCATCTAAATAACTCTAATGAATTTGTCTTTTATCATGGTGGTCTGTAGGATGAATTGGATCAAGAGCCTGCCAAGTGCACCATGGTGGTGTTTGTTGTCCGGGAGGAAGAGGATCTTCAGCCACCACATTACATCGGGGCAGTTATTGTAGGTGTGAAGGTTCTTTGTCAGTTGCCATCTCTTGCACATAGATGTGTGATGCTGTTTGGCCTCATCTCTCCACTAAACCTGTCTTACCTAAGTAAGTTAAAACACGCTTTTGATGCACCACAAAAAAATACTCATGGAGATAGAACCAAACAAATTGACACGAATAGTGTGCGGTTTGAGTGTCAAACTAAATATTTGATAGCCCAAAAAAAAACCATTTCAGAATGTCCTTTTTAACCGTTTGTAGGTTGTATTCAGAGAAAAAAACTACAGCATTTTTCTAAAACAAAATTACATCAATTTAATGTCTTTATTCCAAAGTAACAAATATATATATATATATATATATATATATATATATGTGTATATATATGTGTATATATATATATATACACAGACCAGTTGTCCTTTCATTTTACCATGAAGAGTCCTGAGACCTCTATGGCCCTGGTTAGACGACCACCCACCGCTGTGTTGTTGGGAATAAATGTGCAACATTGTTCACCGAACATAGCACAAACACCACCTCTCTCATTCAACAATACATCAACAGTCATCCTGTTTCGGAATGCCATTAGAGATTGGTTGATAGCCGTTCATGCACAGTTTCAAACCCACTTTGCGTCCAATTACCTAATTTTTGCACGTTGTGATGATGCAGTTGACCTGTCTGCGTTCTTTGTTCTTCGTTCGAGGACTCAAATCCTGTTACTTGATCTGTTAATTTACACTTACTTACTTACTTACACTAAGGAGAACACCGATGGCTTCCATGTATGTTGAATCTTTTTTTTTTTTTTTTTTGCCGTGATACTCTGCTTTCTCTTTTTTAACGTCACCGATGTCCTGTCATGACATTGGACAGTTCACACAGTTTATTAACAAACAATATAAAACATACCATTTACGATCAATCAATTACATTTTGTGAAATGGCACTCTCCAGAAACTACCAATAATTTATAAGCAGGGCCTAGTTATGAAAAACACATACAGATATGCACTAAGTCTCAAAACCTTTTACATTTTTGGGTGATTTATCAAATGATCTATCATATCCACACCACCACCAGATTTCCCCTCTTGATAGTGATTGAAGTTTATTTCAACCACTATCAAAACCAGACACAGTGGTGGTGAAAAGATTCCTAACCGCTTAGCTCTGTCAGCAACATTAATGCTATTTAAATTTTCAAGAGCAACTATCATAGAAAACATGTTCATCTACATCAACTCTAGTCACAGGATACACGCTGACCCAATCCATACATGTATTATCAAGATAAGCATTAATATAATATCAATAATACAATTTCATTTGCTTATTTTGGATATCTCGTTGTCCAATTGCTATCTTTTCACGAAAGTACAGACTTTCTCCTGTAACTTTGTTCTGTGGACCAATAGTTGCCCACTTGAGTATTACTCATGGTTCCAACTCAAATCTATCAACATGTCGTCCAAGCTCCACAAATATGTCCCATCACTTTTTTTTTTTCAATTATCTGCTTGGTGTTTGCAAATCCATTTTGATTAGTAATTGGGATTCTTACTGTTGGTATTGTACTATAGTCACATCATAGTTTGTTTATGTAACTCTGGGTTGTTCCCACATATAACACAACAACAAAAATATCAGAATAAAATTGTATACATCCAACATAGAACAGCTGCTTTTAACCACTTCAGGGTCATTTTGTCTGAAATATCCCCTCTACTTAGTCTGGTGTCTTATGAAATAAGACCACCCTATCATCAGACTTCCGCTCATCTCCTTTGTAGGAGATTTCAACCAAAATGACCTTTTTACATGTGTCAAATGAACCAATGTTGACTCTTCTACTATATTTACAGCTGTGAGAGCTGTCAATAAAACTAAACATGGCATTCCCCCTTGGGTAATTACATATGTCTTATCTTCAAACTTCTTTCAAGCATCCAGTCTCCTGGCTCCACTAGTTTAGTGCCCTGCTAGGAGACAGAAAGATCCTCACCACTCTAAATTTGTGCCTGTCTTTGTTTTTCTAACACTTTTCACATGTAGTCAGCTAAAGTTGCTTCAGCATCTATTTCCCATTTGTTCTTAAATTTGAGGTATTCTATAAGGCCTTCCAAACAATGTTTTACAACGTCTCGGTCCTAAATACAATGAAATACAATACAGTGCAACTCTCTGTATATAACTCAAATTAACTCACATAAACACATTTACAGTAGATACCAGAAAAACAACAGAACAGCAACAGTCTCATGCTGAGTCAAAGGCCCGAATATTCATCTTCAAGCGAGGTTTAAAAGTGGACAGAGAGGCGACTCGCATAACATTCAATGGAAAGTCACAGTGCTTGTCGTTTTTACAAACAGTTTTACTAATTTCCATACACTGTGTCCACTGCCTCCCCGTTTCCTCAATGCATAGCCTTTTCACTTTTTTTTTTTTGTTCATTCTTTTCACCAATCCAGAGCTTTGAGGGTGGTAAGCACAATTATCTTTCAAATCAACGTGAAACATTCCTATCTCTTTCACAAGTTAGTTAACAAAATGGGTACTATTATCACTGTTTATTATTTTCAGGAATACCATATCTCGGAATGATATCCTTACAAAGTACTTTTGCCACTGTCAATGCATCTGGATTTGTTGGTTAGAAAGAGTTCTAACCATTTCGAATTCACATCTATGATGACCAAACATTTATTTTATTTTTTTTCTTCACTTTGGTTTTTATCAAATAAGTCCATATGAATAATTTGAAATGGATATTGTGGTGTAGGAAAGCGTCCTCTGCGTGGACTCAAATTACCTTGTGAATTGTGTTTCGCACACGTTAAACATGCCCTACAAAAATGTTTCGAATAAGCATTAAAGCCGTAAGCCGTATAATAACGTAATATCTGATGCACCATTTCCCCTGTTGAGACATGTGTTATCCCATGACTCAATATAGCAGCCCATTTGTAAAGATTATTGTTTGGTCATACAGAGATCACGTAGCGATGTTACACCATTTTCCTCCAAAGCCTTTGTTTAACTTTGGGACTTCTATCACTAAAACGTGTATGTCCGCAACAGCTTCTTTAGCTGTATTGTCTGCAATGTGTTTTCAAGGAAAACACTTATGCAATGTATGCGCTACACATTTTAAGACGACTATATGTGTAAATAGTAACACAATTTACTCTCTTTAGTTTACACGCTTTTGTTTAAGATACTAATTCTGTTGCATGAGCTGAGTAATTTGAGGAGTAACTGCTAAGTTCTTTTTCCCAGTGTCATTTGATACAACTACAGTATTTTATTCATTTATTTATTTATTTATTTCCATCTACAAATAGCACTTCTCCGTTTTCTGAAGGCGAATCTTTTTGATGCCTTTACTTTTGGTTACTTTTTTCTACTAACTCATAACAATCTAGTTTTGTACCATCCTCCTGACATAATAATGACAGCCGTGTTTAATGTTGTACATCTCTCTATAATCAGATGTGGTTTTGATAACAATGTATTCATACACTATAAATGTCCCGCCGGTGACAAAAACGTCATGTTCATCAGCAAAAGCAATGCAGAAACCGCACGTGGTACTCTCAAAACCAGAGGATGGAACAAAACTATGGTTGCACTTGTTTCTGCAATTTCCAGATTGTGGGACTAATAAAAGACCATCTTTATCTTAATCTTATATCTACAGCAATAGATACTGCATTAACTGTTCTCATGCAGTGCTTCAATGCACATTCTACGTTGTCTAGTTTGGAATAGAAGTATGCGATTGGTTTCATCTTATCTCCATGTTTCTACACTAAAACTAAGGCCTTTTGCATCTGGACAAAGGGTCAGTGCCATACTTAATACGAACACTTGTTTCCTTTCACAAAAGCTGAATATGCTTTATCAGTCCAGTGTAAGGACAATGTCATTTAGAGGTTTTCCTCATTCATCATTTTACTCAGTGGCACAGTAATTTCTGCATAATTTGGAACTCAGACTTTACAATAATTTGTTAATCTTAAGCATGTTAATTTTATTTTTATTTCCTATTTTTCTAACTTTATGACTCATTTTACTTCAACCAGTTCTACCTCAAAGTGAACAAGTACACATCAATGTTATTTGTAGTCTCTAATTTCTTCTCTGCTTTAATTCCTTGGATGTTAAGATGGCGGCGCGCATGGACGCAGCGGCTAACAGCTCCCCCTCACAGTGCTCCTTATTACTTTTTATTAGTGTTTGCTTGCTCTTATTGGCATCAACTGAGGCACAACATCGATATACCCGCCAGGACATCGTGAACATTGGATATCGATGCGAAATAACCATCACAGAGGAATTTTGCTATGATCGCAAAATTCCGAACAAACTGGCGAGGCTGCCCGGCTCACCGTGGCTGGTCATCGGGACCGGGAGGCGGCGCAGGCGACGCAGAGAGAGGAAGCAGAAGCGAGGCTGCAGGTCCGGTGTCTTGCAACGGCTGCGACGGCAGCCCCATAGGCAACCACTACCGAGTCTGCACCTCACCAACGCCAGATCCGTGGTCCACAAAATCGACGACCTGGGATTACAAATCCTGGGAAACCGCTATGTGCGCGATAGCAGTGTGATCGTCGTCACGGAAACCTGGCTGCACGCAGACGTCCCCGACGCTAGCATCCAGCTGGCCGGGCGCTCGCTACATCGCGCGGATCGGACGAGGGACACCGGTAAGAGGAGGGGCGGGGGGCTCTGTGTTTACGTGCATGAGAACTGGTGCGGCGATAGCACGATCGTCGAGAAGCACTCTTCCCCCGACATCGAGTTCATGTCCGTTAAATGCCGGCCTTATTTTCTCCCGAGGGAGCTAACGGTAGTGATTCTCACAGCTGTTTACATCCCTCCCGACGCTAGCACTAGCACGGCGCTCTCGCTACTCGCGTGCGTCATCAATAAACATCAGCGGGCGCACCCTGATGGCGGTCACATTGTAGCGGGAGACTTTAATAAGGCCAATTTAAAGACTGTACTCCCAGAGTTTCACCAGCATGTCAAGTGCCCGACGAGGGGAGACAACACTCTCGACCATGTGTACTCGAACATCAAGCACGCATACAGAGCCCTCCCACTCGCCCCCCTCGGCCAGTCAGACCACCTGTCCTTGCAGCTCGCACCTGCGTACACCCCTCTCAGGCGCAGATTCAGGCCTACCACAAAGACTGTGAAAACCTGGCGTGACGACGCCATGAGTGAATTACAGGACTGCTTTCATGACACAAACTGGGACCTCTTTGATCATCAGGACCTTGATGTCTACACGCATTGTGTACTGGACTACATCAAGTTCTGCATGGAAACTGTGTCCCAACAAAAGACTATACGGACCTTCCCAAATGCGAAGCCCTGGATGTCCAGCAGGGTTCGCGCTCTCCTCAAGGCCCGTGACGCTGCCTTCAGGTCAGGCGACAAAGCCCAGTACAGGGTGGCTCGTGCTGACCTGAGCAAAGGCATCAAGCTAGCAAAGGCAACCTACAAGGGGAGGCTGGAGGCCCACCTTGCCAGTAACAGACCACGGGAGGTGTGGCAGGGTCTACGGAGCATCACCAACTTCCGTGGCAGCAGCACGACCTCTGTAGACCCGAGTGCATCGCTGGCAGAGGAGCTTAACTGCTTCTTCGCTCGCTTTGACTCGCCCCAACCATCACACCCCCGCACTTCAAGCTCCAACTCCCCCCCACTCATCGTAGAGGAACACGGTCAACCCCAGGAAAAGCTACTGGATCCGACGGAATACCAGGCAAGGTCCTCAGAGCATGTGCCCACCAACTGTCACATGTTTTCTGCAGGATCTTCAACCGCTCCCTGGCTCAGGCAGTCATCCCCTCCTGCTTGAAAACCTCCACCATTATTCCTGTCCCCAAAAAGTCACCAGCCGTCCACCTGAATGACTACCGTCCTGTTGCTCTCACACCAGTCATTATGAAGTGCTTCGAGAGGCTGGTTCTCCAGCACATCAGGGACTGCCTTCCTCCCACTCTGGACCCCTACCAGTTTGCATACCGGGCTAACAGATCCACTGAGGACGCCATCGACACTGCTCTGCATGTTGTACTGGGCCACCTGGAACAACAGCGGAGCTATGCAAGGATGCTCTTTGTGGACTACAGCTCGGCATTCAACACGATCATCCCAGACATCCTCGTCGCCAAACTGGACACTCTCGGCCTCCCTGCCCTCACACGCATCTGGATTAAGGACTTTCTGACCAACAGACCCCAGACTGTGTTGCTCGGCCCCTACACGTCCTCCACCCTCATGCTGAGCACCGGTTCCCCCCAAGGATGCGTGCTGAGCCCTCTCCTGTACGCCCTCTACACCTACGACTGCAGCCCGGCCCACGGCAACAACACCATCGTCAAGTTTGCTGACGACACGACAGTGGTCGGTCTGATCTCGGAAGGTTACGAGACAGCCTACAGAGAGGAGGTAAAGAGACTGACAACTTGGTGCAAGGACAACAGACTGCACCTTAACTCTGCTAAAACAAAGGAGATTGTCGTCGACTTCAGGAGGAACAAGACGCTGCCGCCCCCCCTCTGCATCGAAGGCGTGTGTGTGGAGAGGGTCCACACGTTCAAGTTCCTGGGAGTACAGATCTCCGATGACCTTTCTTGGAGTCACAACACCACAGCAGTGGTAAAGAAGGTCCGCCAACGTCTGCACTTCCTGAGAGTCCTCAGGAAATTCAACCTGGACAGGAAGCTGCTGCTGGCCTTCTACCACTCGTCCATCGAGAGCCTGCTGACGTACTCTGTCTCCACCTGGTACAGCGGCTGCACTGAGGCGGACAGAGTGAGGCTCCAGAGGACAGTCAAAACAGCGCAAAGGATTATTGGCTGCCCTCTCCCCTCGCTGTCGGACATCTACACCGCCCGGTGCCTCAGAAGGGCTCTCAACATCGTCAAAGACAATACCCACCCAAACTCACACCTGTTCGACCTGTTGCCCTCTGGCAGGCGCTACAGATGCATCAAATCAAGGACCAATAGACTGAGAAACAGTTTCTTTCCGAGAGCCATCTCCATACTGAACTCTCACACACACACGAGACCACCCTAACCTTGCAAAACAGCATTGTGATGTGTTTCTATATGCCCTATTCAGTCTTATTTATTTATCTAATTTATATATTTGTCTGTATTATTGTTGTATTGCACTGGAGAGGGGAGCCCTCTAATCTCGTTGCACACTTGAGTACAATGACAATAAAGGGATTTCTATTTCTATTTCTATTTCTATTTCTAATGTAAATACTAGCCCTTCTTATCAAATTACCATCTTTTTTTTCCGTGTCATTTCCATCTGTGCATTTCATTCCAGTTACTAACTACAGTTACCTTAATAGAAAGATCATCAACTGAAGTATGAAACATAACATATTTATTTCTTCAAATCATCCTTACAGCAGAACCTAATTCTTATCCTTATTCATTTGTTCAAGTCACACCTTCTTCAATCACCAAACTCTCTCTCTGACTTCCTCCCCCTACTTGGGAACGAGCATCTAACTTCAAAGAGCTGTTAACTCTTTGTTACAGCACACTCATGAGTTACGATTACACCAATACCCATTGCCCTCTGTCAAACTTTCCTCACTCCTTTTTTTTTTTTAATTTTCCAAATTCACTGTAGCCTTACCAAAGCCACTCAAAACTATCAAGGTATCAAATCAAAAACTACAAAATCAGGAAACACCTATGCTCCTACAAGGGTTTCTCATGCTCACTTCTTCATTCAATTAAGATTTCACAACACCTACTCCTCTCTTTCTGAAAAAGACACAAGTATACAATTAAGTAAAACAGATCATCAGAATGATATACCTTGTCTGTCGGATCATGTAAGTATAAATTGTGCCATCAATAATCTTTTTCTGTAAATTAATCACATCCCCACAACTTGGGCTCTCATTGTTCTGTAAAAGTAAACCTAATTTCAATTCATGCAACCAACTCAGTGTCCTTCTGGGTCCCTCAACCACACAGGTTCTAATTCTGTTACTCTAGACAGTTTTCCACTTGCAAATCTGACTATGACACATTTCTCTTGCTCTATCATTTGGAATTAATTTATTACAAGCAATCCTACATGCACCAGTGTCACATAAAAAGGTAATTGGTGACCCATTTACCAATAAGGTTATTTCAGCTCAGTTATTTCATCAAAGGCCAATATCTCTTGTAAATTTAGGAGGACCTCTTCATCTAGAAACTCATCTGTTCCTTGATCAGCCTCTAAATCCTGTTTAGATGCTTCCTATCCTAGTCATGCTGAAGGTTGCTTTTTCTCAGGGCAATCTCTTGCTATATGGCCTTCTTTACCACAACGCCAGCAGCCTGATGTATTTTGCCTGTTTGCTCCTCTTCCTATTCTTCCTCCTCTCTGTCGTCTGCCCCTTTGTCCTCTAAAGCTACCTAGGCCCTTTCCACCTCGATAAAAGACCTCCTGTCCTACCTGTCCTACCTGACCTGTCCTGTCTATAGACCTCTGCTTCTTTTTATTTTCTATCTTCTCAGCATGGAGGGCGTGATTTACATACTCCTCCAGGGTACCTGTTGGCAGGCAAATGAAATGTTTATTTACCCACTTATGAATTACCTCTCTTGAGCCTGCATGTAAAGCATTCTTCAACTGCTGTTGAAATGGCCCATTTACATTACCATTTTCCTGTAGCCCGCTGTGATTTTTAAACACAGCTGTCATTCTCACTTTGTGTTGCTCAAAAGTCTCATCATCCTTTTGTTTTACTCTTCCTATTTCAGTGTAATTTGCTCTATCTGACTTTTCGCATTCCTTTCCTTTGCTTATTTTGTTTTCATTCTCTTTTTGTTTCCTGTATCCCTCTTCTCTTTTTAAGGCTACCCTCATCCAATATTCTGTTTCCTCAAAGCCATTTTTCTTCATCTTTTTGGGGTCTTTTTCGTCTTTCCTATGATTGATCCCTGCAATGCGGCTATTTTTTGTGTATTTAACTGACCATTAAAGCCATGTTCAGTTATCCATGTATCTAAATACTGAGTTTTATCAGGATCCTGTTTTTCGATGAACTTCCAATCTCTACACTGCAGCGTATCCCTGGGTTTTATTTTACTACCTAATATCCCCATTTTAGAAAATTTGGACCAGTTTGTCAACACCTAAGGTGTTCTAAAAACTGGTTTCTCATCAGTAGGACAGCAACTCAAATTTCCTGTTGTGGTAATTCTCAATTCAACCTTTTCAGGTGGAGAATTATTGCCTTTGCATCCACACCAGTCTGCTGTGTACAACCCTACTGTATTACATCGGATAAAATACCAAGTGGTATTTGTAATCCCCAATCACACCGTTCACTCACTTTACATACGGTTTGCGCAAACATTCACACACGGAATTTAAGTGTACACACAGACTCCGCCGTCCTACTTTCTCCACGGAATTTCTCGGACTCCGCCGTCATATACCTGCCATTGACTAGTATTCACAGGGTTTTTTTATTTCTCACTCCACTGTCCTTCATGGACCTGCCATCGACTAGTATGCACAGGATTTCTTATCTATACACAATTTCTTTCTCTTTTCTCTATCTATCTTTCTTTCTTTCTCTTTTCTTATTTCATCTCTACTTCATGTCTTTCTTTGCTTTTTTTTCTTTTTTATGTTTTATTTTTATTTATTTATTCTTAATGCTCATTTATTTATTCTGAACACTTATTTATTTATTCTTAACGCGCAATGACCTCCAGTCAGTCACTTCCCCCCTAAAAAAAAATATCTCACCACTGTTGTCTTCCCTCCATTGGATCGCCGTCAACCGCCAGATCCCAGCTGGTGGGGTGAGGTCCAGTCCTGGAAAAGGATTTTTAGGCTCTCTCTAGTGAGCCTGCCATGGCCATGGTCTTTCTGGAGTTCACCACACCCGCTGGAATCCTCAGGTATCTTGGCTTCCCGCTCGAAGGACCAAAATAATGTCAGGTTCAATCACCTAAGCATTCACTGAACAAAGGCAAAATGAATGAAAGGAAGACAAGAGTTGATCTTTTACTCGCGAGGAGAACGAACGGAGGTGTGCTCAGTTACATCTCCAACTTCGTTCTGGAGCACACTCCGCCGAGCCCTCTATTTTATTTGGGAAGTCCCTAAACAATACAATGTATTTGCACTAAGGAACGAAGGGGGGAGCACCAGCAGGAACATGTAAACATTTCAGACACAAGAGGAAAGACAGACATCAATGGCAGTCATTTACTGATTGAAAAGGCAGATATGCCTTTTAGTGCTCTGGCACTAAAGTCTCAGTCCTTTTGGTTCAGAGGTGTGTCTCGGCACACCTCCTTTGATGTTGTAGACGTTGATCCTGTCTTCAGGCATCCGCTTCTCTTGAAGTCTTCTCATCCATATGGTCAAACATAGGTCACGCTGTGGAACAATTCTTTTGCAATACTAATAGAGTAAAATATGGGATAAAATATATCTTCAACCTAACAATAGTGTAAACTGACATACTGAAGACTGGACAGTCATTAATTTGATTGTCCAGTCTTTCCCTCATGAGATAATGCTTCACTTAGAAAATGTGTACAGCGCGAGCTGAAAATGCATTTGCAGTACTAAACTACCACATTTCTATAACAGCTTAATTCAACGTTTCCAATGTAAATTTCTTCCTTTATATAGTGTAAACTGACATACTGAAGACTGGACAGTCATTAATTTGATTGTCCAGTATTTCCCTTATGAGATATTGCCTCACTTTGCAAATGTGCACAGCGCAAGCTGAAAATGCATTTGCAGCACAATAAAAACCCAAACTTCTATAACAGCTAAACCAAACGTTTCCAATGAAAGATTCCACCTTTATATCGTGGAAAAAGACATCCTGAAGCCTGGACAGTCATTAATTTGATTGTCCAGTATTTCCCTTATGAGATAATGCCTCACATAGCAGAATCATAAAAACATGGACGTGATGGTAAACTGTCCATTGTGCCGATAGATGGTATTCTCATGAGGTTAGGCTTGCTATGGAGAGTGGCATGGGGGTTGTGTCTCATGGTTGGAATGGGAAAGATGTCAATTTGGGACACATCGTCAGTAGTGTTCCATCAAATCACTGGGTGTTTCGGCCTTTATCACTAGACACCCTCATCGATGGTGGCCAGCGGCCGGTTGATCACGCCCGCGCTTATGTCCCATGCCCAATTAACTGTGGTGGATGGTTCTGCCCTGGGTACTCAAGTGGGATGACGCAGATTAGTGGTGGGATGGGGAGGGGGGACGGGGGTCATGTTGCTGATCTATGAGCCCAGTAGGGGTCCTTCCTCTTCATCCAGATCCACTGGCTGCTTCTTTCAGCCGCTTTAGAGAGCGATCTGACTGTGTGCCGCAGAGCCTGTCCATGGATTCCCAGGTCTTTCAGCAGCTTGATGGTTGATGAGGCCAGAAACCCTCTGCATCCAACTTCGACGGGATAGACCTTGGCTTTCCACCCTCGTTGTTGTGCGTCCGCCGCCAGTTCAGTGTAGCGCAACTTCTTACGCTCATAGGCCTCTTCAACTGCATTTTCCCACGGGACTGTGAGCTCTGCAATGTAGACAGTCTTCAATGAATGGGACCACAGCACTAAGTCTGGCCTTAGGGTGGTGGTTGCAATCTCTGCTGGGAAGATTAGTTGCTGACCTATATCGACCAGCATCTTCCAATCCCGAGCCTTGGTTAGCTGACCAACTTCTGGCTTGAGAAAAGGATGGTTGGGCTTTTCCTGTCCCTCTCGGACAAATTTTGGTGCTGTAATGGTAGTGGTGGCTCTTAAGGGCAAGGAGTTGATGGTAGTTCTCCTGCTTTCAAGCACTGCTGCCAAGCTCTTGAGGACCTGGTTGTGCCTCCAGGTATAGCGGCCTTGTGTGAGGCTGGTCTTACAACCAGTCAGGATGTGTTTGAGAGTTGCTGGTGTTGGGCAGAGGGCACAGGTTGGATCTTCGCCATACCACTGGTGGAGGTTTTTTGGGGATGGCAGCACGTCATTGGTAGCTCTGATGATGAAGCTGATGTTGCTAGCTTCCATCTCCCAGAGATCCCTCCAGCCAAGCTTTCTTTTCTCCAGGCCTTCCCACCTCATCCACTGTCCCTGCTTGGCAAGCGAGACAGCCTTTGCAGACCTTTCAGCCTCTTCCTGGCGGCGCACCTCCTCCACGACCATTTTTTTCCTCTCTGCGGTTGAGGCCTTACACCAAGTTGGTTTGCTTGCTGTAAGGCCAAAGCCTCCTCTTCCCCTCTGGACGTGTCCCACAATATCGCTGTGCCTCAGGGCTGCTGTGGCATGCTGCACTGCACTGGATGGTGTCCATTTCCGTGCAGTTGACAGGGGTGGTGCCGTTTCACTGATGGTCCGGTCTCTGGAGTCCGTCAGCGTCATCTGTAGTCTCACTTTAGAGCACTTGTATTCTTCAGTGAGACTTGTGATGGGCAGTTCGAGGACTCCTTTGCCATAGAGGCTGATGTTATTCAGACAGCGTGGGACACCAAGCCACTGTTTCACATATACTGTGATGGCTCGCTCCATCTTCTCCACAGTTGTTAGTGGGACCTCGTAGACAGTGAGTGGCCACATCACGAGAGGGAGAAGCCCAAATTGCAGACACCAGAGCTTGAGCTTCCCTGGTAGTGGAGTCTTGTTGATGTTGTTCAGGTCGTTGATGATATCCTGTCTTAGCTGCTGCACCTGGTTTTTATCCTTAAGACTTGAGTCATACCATCTGCCCAGGCTTTTGACAGGTTGTTCTGCCACCGTTGGTATTGGTTCGTCACCAATGCAGAACTTCACGTCTTTTAGCTCTCCCTTGATTATCGAGATGCTACGTGACTTGTTCGGCTTGATTTTCATCCGGGCCCAGCTGATGTTTTCCTGCAGCTTACCAAGTAGCCGCCTGGTGCAAGCTGCAGTGGTGGTCAGAGTGGTCATGTCGTCCATATATACTCGGACGGTGGAAGGCGGATCCCGTTCCTGGTTCGCTCACCCCGCCACCCATTTTGAGGCCCTGATGATGACCTCCATGGCCATTGTAAAGGCCAGGGGTGAGATCGTGCAACCTGCCATGATGCCTACTTCTACTTGCTGCCATGATGTTTTGAAGTCGGGTGTTGTGAAGCACAGCTGCAGGTCTTCAAAGTAGGATTTTACCAAGGTAGTGATGGATGTTGGAACGCGGAAGAAGTTGAAGGACTCCCAGAGAAGGCTATGCGGAACTGAACCAAAGGCATTGGCTAGGTCGAGAAAGATGACATGAAGATCCCCTTTGTTCTTCTTCGCTGCTTGAATCTGATTCCAGATCATACTGGTGTGCTCCAAGCAGCCAGAGAATCCAGAAATTCCAGCCTTTTGTACGGATGTGTCAATGTACTCGTTTTTTCTCCAGGTAGGTGGTGTGTGTCAAGACGCTGAAAAAGATTTTCCCTTCAACGTTGAGAAGGCTGATTGGCCGAAATTGACTGATATCTGCGTCCTTCTCTTTTGGAATTAGTACACCTCCAGCCCTTCGCCATGCCTTTGGTATTATCCCCTTCTGCCAGACGATTCTCATTAGCCTCCAAAGATAGCGTAGGACATCTGGTGAGTTCTTGTAGAGCTTATATGACACTCCATTTGGTCCTGGTGCAGATCCTGATCTTGCACGCCCACCATGTTCTCCACTTCTTTCCATTTTGGAGGGCCGGTCTCGATGTTGACCTCTGGTGGTCGAATGGGGGGGATATCATGTGGGATGGCTAGCTGTTCATGCCTTTTCGTGTCTTGGTAGACCTTTTCCAGGTGCTCTTCAAGTTCCTTCTTTGAAGTTTGCAGGAACCCGCTTTTGTCCTTAGCGAAGAGATCTTTGACAAACTTGAAGGGATTTTTATAGAACAGGGTTCTTGTGTGTTCCTTCTTCCTGCGAAGTTTCCTCAAGTTCTCTGCTCTTCGTAAGGTTTTCAACCGGAGCTTGATGTCCCCATGGAGCAGCATGAGACCTTCTCTCTCTGGATCAGAGGCTTTTCTCCACTGTTTCCGCAGGTCCCTTCTTTCCCTGATCAGTCTCTCTATCTCTTGTTGCCTCCTAGGTTTGGTTGGTGGTGGTATTTTGTTGGTGGTTTTCCAGCTGTTCACTCCAAAGCGCTCCTCTCCATAGTGGTAGATGATGTCACCGATGTGTTCCAGCTTTCTCTCTGCAGTGCCCACTTGTTGCTCCAACATTTTCACCAGGTCGTTATTGACGGTTTCCCACTCTCTCTTCTCAATAGTTTTGGGCCACCTCACACTCTGTCTGTGCCCTTTGATCTTGTTCTCTTTGGGAGGTCTCTGTGGCTGGGTGGGTTCTACCTCCTGCAATTCTGTGTTTATAATACCCTCCTCAGTGACAGGGGGGCTGATGCTCTGCGAACTTTGGTTTTTTTCCCGTCGCTGTGCTTCACTCGACTGATTTGACGCATTACTTCGTAAGAAGTATTGGTCAATGCGAGGCCCTTGACTCGGCTTTCCCAAACACCGCTTCTTTCCTTGGTGGATCTTCAACCCTGTAACTGATGTTACTTTTGCCCAGCCACAGGTGCAGACCTGAAGTGAGTGTCCTGCTGCCATTGTCTCATGCACCGTGTTCTTGCTCGTAGTCATGTTTGTTCCTAGGTCTGTAACCGTGTGGTCAGTCATTGAGCCATCTTGCGCCCCCGCTCTCGCAGGCTGTAGGGGTGTCATTCTTTGTAGACTTTCTGTAGCACTTGGCGGGTGTCTCCAACAAACTGAACACAGTGTCAGAGACTGCCAGCATGGGTAGCTAGCCCATGTCAGCCCCAGTGGGGTCTATTCCCTCCTGTCAGCAGTCTCTCCAGGCTGTCACACAGACTTTTTCTAAGTGTTGCTGTATCTCATGAAGGAAATACTGGACAAAGAAATTAATGACTTCCCAGGCTTCAGGATGCATTTTTACACTATATAAATGTGGAAATTTACATTGGAAACGTTTGGTTTAGCTGTTAATGAAGTTTCGTTTTTTTAGTGCTGCAAATTCATTGTCTGCTGGCGCTGTACACTTTTTCTAAGTGTTGCAATATCTCATGAAGGAAATACTGGACAATCAAATTAATGACTTCCCAGGCTTCAGGATGCCTTTTTACACTATATAAATGTGGAAATTTACATTGGAAACGTTTGGTTTAGCTGTTAATGAAGTTTCGTTTTTTTAGTGCTGCAAATTCATTGTCTGCTGGCGCTGTACACTTTTTCTAAGTGTTGCAATATCTCATGAAGGAAATACTGGACAATCAAATTAATGACTTTCCAGGCTTCAGGATGCCTTTCTACACTATATAAAGGTGGAAATTTACATTGGAAACGTTTGGTTTAGCTGTTATAAAAGTTTGTTTTTTTAGTGCTGTAAATGCATTCTCAGCTCGCGCTGTACACATTTGCTATGTGAGGCATTATCTCATAAGGGAAATACTGGACAATCAAATTAATGACTTCCCAGGCTTCAGGATGCCTTTTTACACTATATAAAGGTGGAAATTTACATTGGAAACGTTTGGTTTAGCTGTTATAAAAGTTTGGTTTTTTAGTGCTGTAAATGCATTTTCAGCTCGCGCTGTACACATTTGCTATGTGAGGCATTATCTCAAAAGGGAAATACTGGACAATCAAATTAATGACTTCCCAGGCTTCAGGATGCCTTTTTACACTATATAAAGGTGGAAATTTACATTGGAAACGTTTGGTTTAGCTGTTATAAAAGTTTGGTTTTTTAGTGCTGTAAATGCATTTTCAGCTCGCGCTGTACACATTTGCTATGGTGAGGCATTATCTCATAAGGGAAATACTGGACAATCAAATTAATGACTTCCCAGGCTTCAGGATGTCTTTTTACACTATATAAAGGTGAAAATTTACATTGGAAACGTTTAGTTTAGCTGTTATAAAAGTTTGTTTTTTTAGTGCTGTAAATGCATTTTCAGCTCGCGCTGTACACATTTGCTATGTGAGGCATTATCTCATAAGGGAAATACTGGACAATCAAATTAATGACTTCCCAGGCTTCAGGATGCCTTTTTACACTATATAAATGTGGAAATTTACATTGGAAACGTTTGGTTTAGCTGGAAATGAAGTTTTGTTTTTTTAGTGCTGCAAATTCATTGTCTGCTGGCGCTGTACACTTTTTCTAAGTGTTGCAATATCTCATGAAGGAAATACTGGACAATCAAATTAATGACTTCCCAGGCTTCAGGATGCCTTTTTACACTATATAAAGGTGGAAATGTACATTGGAAACGTTTGGTTTAGCTGTTATAAAAGTTTGGTTTTTTAGTGCTGTAAATGCATTTTCAGCTCGCGCTGTACTCATTTGCTATGTGAGGCATTATCTCATAAGGGAAATACTGGACAATCAAATTAATGACTTCCCAGGGTTCAGGATGCCTTTTTACACTATATAAATGTGGAAATTTACATTGGAAACGTTTGGTTTAGCTGTTAATGAAGTTTCGTTTTTTTAGTGCTGAAAATTCATTGTCTGCTGGCGCTGTACACTTTTTCTAAGTGTTGCAATATCTCATGAAGGAAATACTGGACAATCAAATTAATGACTTTCCAGGCTTCAGGATGCCTTTCTACACTATATATAGGTGGAAATTTACATTGGAAACGTTTGGTTTAGCTGTTATAAAAGTTTGGTTTTTAGTGCTGTAAATGCTATGTGAGGCATTATCTCATAAGGGAAATATTGGACAATCAAATTAATGACTGCCCAGGCTTCAGGATGTCTTTTTTACACTATATAAAGGTGGAAATTTACATTGGAAACGTTTAGTTTAGCTGTTATAAAAGTTAGTTTTTTTAGTGCTGTAAATGCATTTTCAGCTCGCGCTGTACACATTTGCTATGTGAGGCATTATCTCATAAGGGAAATACTGGACAATCAAATTAATGACTTCCCAGGCTTCAGGATGCCTTTTTACACTATATAAATGTGGAAATTTACATTGGAAACGTTTGGTTTAGCTGTTAATGAAGTTTCGTTTTTTTAGTGCTGCAAATTCATTGTCTGCTGGCGCTGTACACTTTTTCTAAGTGTTGCAATATCTCATGAAGGAAATACTGGACAATCAAATTAATGACTTTCCAGGCTTCAGGATGCCTTTCTACACTATATAAAGGTGGAAATTTACATTGGAAACGTTTGGTTTAGCTGTTATAAAAGTTTGTTTTTTTAGTGCTGTAAATGCATTCTCAGCTCGCGCTGTACACATTTGCTATGTGAGGCATTATCTCATAAGGGAAATACTGGACAATCAAATTAATGACTTCCCAGGCTTCAGGATGCCTTTTTACACTATATAAAGGTGGAAATTTACATTGGAAACGTTTGGTTTAGCTGTTATAAAAGTTTGGTTTTTTAGTGCTGTAAATGCATTTTCAGCTCGCGCTGTACACATTTGCTATGTGAGGCATTATCTCAAAAGGGAAATACTGGACAATCAAATTAATGACTTCCCAGGCTTCAGGATGCCTTTTTACACTATATAAAGGTGGAAATTTACATTGGAAACGTTTGGTTTAGCTGTTATAAAAGTTTGGTTTTTTAGTGCTGTAAATGCATTTTCAGCTCGCGCTGTACACATTTGCTATGGTGAGGCATTATCTCATAAGGGAAATACTGGACAATCAAATTAATGACTTCCCAGGCTTCAGGATGTCTTTTTACACTATATAAAGGTGAAAATTTACATTGGAAACGTTTAGTTTAGCTGTTATAAAAGTTTGTTTTTTTAGTGCTGTAAATGCATTTTCAGCTCGCGCTGTACACATTTGCTATGTGAGGCATTATCTCATAAGGGAAATACTGGACAATCAAATTAATGACTTCCCAGGCTTCAGGATGCCTTTTTACACTATATAAATGTGGAAATTTACATTGGAAACGTTTGGTTTAGCTGGAAATGAAGTTTTGTTTTTTTAGTGCTGCAAATTCATTGTCTGCTGGCGCTGTACACTTTTTCTAAGTGTTGCAATATCTCATGAAGGAAATACTGGACAATCAAATTAATGACTTCCCAGGCTTCAGGATGCCTTTTTACACTATATAAAGGTGGAAATGTACATTGGAAACGTTTGGTTTAGCTGTTATAAAAGTTTGGTTTTTTAGTGCTGTAAATGCATTTTCAGCTCGCGCTGTACTCATTTGCTATGTGAGGCATTATCTCATAAGGGAAATACTGGACAATCAAATTAATGACTTCCCAGGGTTCAGGATGCCTTTTTACACTATATAAATGTGGAAATTTACATTGGAAACGTTTGGTTTAGCTGTTAATGAAGTTTCGTTTTTTTAGTGCTGAAAATTCATTGTCTGCTGGCGCTGTACACTTTTTCTAAGTGTTGCAATATCTCATGAAGGAAATACTGGACAATCAAATTAATGACTTTCCAGGCTTCAGGATGCCTTTCTACACTATATATAGGTGGAAATTTACATTGGAAACGTTTGGTTTAGCTGTTATAAAAGTTTGGTTTTTAGTGCTGTAAATGCTATGTGAGGCATTATCTCATAAGGGAAATATTGGACAATCAAATTAATGACTGCCCAGGCTTCAGGATGTCTTTTTTACACTATATAAAGGTGGAAATTTACATTGGAAACGTTTAGTTTAGCTGTTATAAAAGTTAGTTTTTTTAGTGCTGTAAATGCATTTTCAGCTCGCGCTGTACACATTTGCTATGTGAGGCATTATCTCATAAGGGAAATACTGGACAATCAAATTAATGACTTCCCAGGCTTCAGGATGCCTTTTTACACTATATAAATGTGGAAATTTACATTGGAAACGTTTGGTTTAGCTGTTAATGAAGTTTCGTTTTTTTAGTGCTGCAAATTCATTGTCTGCTGGCGCTGTACACTTTTTCTAAGTGTTGCAATATCTCATGAAGGAAATACTGGACAATCAAATTAATGACTTCCCAGGCTTCAGGATGCCTTTTTACACTATATAAATGTGGAAATTTACATTGGAAACGTTTGGTTTAGCTGTTAATGAAGTTTCGTTTTTTTAGTGCTGCAAATTCATTGTCTGCTGGCGCTGTACACTTTTTCTAAGTGTTGCAATATCTCATGAAGGAAATACTGGACAATCAAATTAATGACTTTCCAGGCTTCAGGATGCCTTTTTACACTATATAAAGGTGGAAATTTACATTGGAAACGTTTGGTTTAGCTGTTATAAACATAAGATAAGATAAGATAAGATAAGATAAGATAAGATGTCCTTTATTAGTCCCACAATGGGGAAATTTGAGGTGTTACAGCAGCAAAGATATAGATCACACAGAGTCGGCGGCGTAATGTAGCCGTTAATGTATAACATTAGCAGCAGACATTCAGAAAAAGCATGCAAATATACACAGTATAAACGTATCTAAGTGTAAGGAAACACTCCTAACGTTTGGTTTTTTAGTGCTGTAAATGCATTTTCAGCTCGCGCTGTACACATTTGCTATGTGAGGCATTATCCCATAAGGGAAATACTGGACAATCAAATTAATGACTTACCAGGCTTCAGTAGACCTTTTTACACTATATAGAGGTGGAAATTTACATTGGAAACGTTTAGTTTAGCTGTTATAAAAGTTTGTTTTTTTAGTGCTGTAAATGCATTTTCAGCTCGCGCTGTACACATTTGCTATGTGAGGCATTATCTCATAAGGGAAATAATGGACAATCAAATTAATGACTTCCCAGGCTTCAGGATGCCTTTTTACACTATATAAATGTGGAAATTTACATTGGAAACGTTTGGTTTAGCTGTTAATGAAGTTTCGTTTTTTTAGTGCTGCATATTCATTGTCTGCTGGCGCTGTACACTTTTTCTAAGTGTTGCATTTTCTCATGAAGGAAATACTGGACAATCAAATTAATGACTTTCCAGGCTTCAGGATGCCTTTTTACACTATATAAAGGTGGAAATTTACATTGTAAACGTTTGGTTTAGCTGTTATAAAAGTTTGGTTTTTTAGTGCTGTAAATGCATTTTCAGCTCGCGCTGTACACATTTGCTATGTGAGACATTATCTCATAATGGAAATGCTGGACAATCAAATTAATGACTTCCCAGGCTTCAGGAGACCTTTTTACACTATATAATTGTGGAAATTTACATTGGAAACGTTTGGTTTAGCTGTTATAAAAGTTTGGTTTTTTAGTGCTGTAAATGCATTTTCAGCTCGCGCTGTACACATTTGCTATGAGAGGCATTATCTCATAAGGAAAATATTGGACAATCAAATTAATGACTGCCCAGGCTTCAGGATATCTTTTTACACTATATAAAGGTGGAAATTTACATTGGAAACGTTTGGTTTAGCTGTTAATGAAGTTTCGTTTTTTTAGTGCTGCAAATTCATTGTCTGCTGGCGCTGTACACTTTTTCTAAGTGTTGCAATATCTCATGAAGGAAATACTGGACAATCAAATTAATGACTTTCCAGGCTTCAGGATGCCTTTCTACACTATATAAAGGTGGAAATTTACATTGGAAACGTTTGGTTTAGCTGTTATAAAAGTTTGGTTTTTTAGTGCTGTAAATGCATTTTCAGCTCGCGCTGTACACATTTGCTATGAGAGGCATTATCTCATTAGGGAAATATTGGACAATCAAATTAATGACTGCCCATGCTTCAGGATGTCTTTTTACACTATATAAAGGTGAAAATTTACATTGGAAACGTTTAGTTTAGCTGTTATAAAAGTTTGTTTTTTTAGTGCTGTAAATGCATTTTCAGCTCGCGCTGTACACATTTGCTATGTGAGGCATTATCTCATAAGGGAAATACTGGACAATCAAATTAATGACTTCCCAGGCTTCAGGATGCCTTTTTACACTATATAAATGTGGAAATTTACATTGGAAACGTTTGGTTTAGCTGTAAATGAAGTTTCGTTTTTTTAGTGCTGCAAATTCATTGTCTGCTGGCGCTGTACACTTTTTCTAAGTGTTGCAATATCTCATGTAGGAAATACTGGACAATCAAATTAATGACTTTCCAGGCTTCAGGATGCCTTTCTACACTATATAAAGGTGGAAATTTACATTGGAAACGTTTGGTTTAGCTGTTATAAAAGTTTGGTTTTTTAGTGCTGTAAATGCATTTTCAGCTCGCGCTGTACACATTTGCTATGAGAGGCATTATCTCATAAGGGAAATATTGGACAATCAAATTAATGACTGCCCAGGCTTCAGGATGTTTTTTTACACTATATAAAGGTGGAAATTTACATTGGAAACGTTTGGTTTAGCTGTTATAAAAGTTTGGTTTTTTAGTGCTGTAAATGCATTTTCAGCTCGCGCTGTACACATTTTTCTATGAGAGGCATTATCTCATAAGGGAAATATTGGACAATCAAATTAATGACTGCCCAGGCTTCAGGATGTCTTTTTACACTATATAAAGGTGGAAATTTACATTGGAAACGTTTAGTTTAGCTGTTATAAAAGTTTGTTTTTTTAGTGCTGTAAATGCATTTTCAGCTCGCGCTGTACACATTTGCTATGTGAGGCATTATCTCATAAGGGAAATACTGGACAATCAAATTAATGACTTCCCAGGCTTCAGGATGCCTTTTTACACTATATAAATGTGGAAATTTACATTGGAAACGTTTGGTTTAGCTGTTATAAAAGTTTGTTTTTTTCGTGCTGTAAATGCATTTTCAGCACTAAAAAACCATACTTTTATAACAGCTAAACCAAACGTTTCCAATGTAAATTTCCACCTTTATATAGTGTAAAAAGACATCCTGAAGCCTGGGCAGTCATTAATTTGATTGTCCAATATTTCCCTTATGAGATAATGCCTCTCATAGCAAATGTGTACAGCGCGAGCTGAAAATGCATTTACAGCACTAAAAAACCAAACTTTTATAACAGCTAAACCAAACGTTTCCAATGTAAATTTCCACCTTTATATAGTGTAAAAAGGCATCCTGAAGCCTGGAAAGTCATTAATTTGATTGTCCAGTATTTCCTTCATGAGATATTGCAACACTTAGAAAAAGTGTACAGCGCCAGCAGACAATGAATTTTCAGCACTAAAAAACGAAACTTCATTAACAGCTAAACCAAACGTTTCCAATGTAAATTTCCACATTTATAGAGTGTAAAAAGGCATCCTGAAGCCTGGGAAGTCATTAATTTGATTGTCCAGTATTTCCCTTATGAGATAATGCCTCACATAGCAAATGTGTACAGTGCGAGCTGAAAATGCATTTTCAGCACTAAAAAACCAAACTTTTATAACAGCTAAACCAAACGTTTCCAATGTAAATTTCCACCTTTATATAGTGTAAAAAGACATCCTGAAGCCTGGGCAGTCATTCATTTGATTGTCCAATATTTCCCTTATGAGATAATGCCTCTCATAGCAAATGTGTACAGCGCGAGCTGAAAATGCATTTACAGCACTAAAAAACCAAACTTTTATAACAGCTAAACCAAACGTTTCCAATGTACATTTCCACCTTTATATAGTGTAGAAAGGCATCCTGAAGCCTGGAAAGTCATTAATTTGATTGTCCAGTATTTCCTTCATGAGATATTGCAACACTTAGAAAAAGTGTACAGCGCCAGCAGACAATGAATTTTCAGCACTAAAAAAACGAAACTTCATTAACAGCTAAACTAAACGTTTCCAATGTAAATTTCCACCTTTATATAGTGTAAAAAGACATCCTGAAGCCTGGGCAGTAATTAATTTGATTGTCCAATATTTCCCTTATGAGATAATGCCTCTCATAGCAAATGTGTACAGCGCGAGCTGAAAATGCATATACAGCACTAAAAAACCAAACTTTTATAACAGCTAAACCAAACGTTTCCAATGTAAATTTCCACCTTTATATAGTGTAGAAAGGCATCCTGAAGCCTGGAAAGTCATTAATTTGATTGTCCAGTATTTCCTTCATGAGAAATTGCAACACTTAGAAAAAGTGTACAGCGCCAGCAGACAATGAATTTTCAGCACTAAAAAAACGAAACTTCATTCACAGCTAAACCAAACGTTTCCAATGTAAATTTCCACATTTATAGAGTGTAAAAAGGCATCCTGAAGCCTGGGAAATAATTAATTTGATTGTCCAGTATTTCCCTTATGAGATAATGCCTCACATAGCAAATGTGTACAGTGCGAGCTGAAAATGCATTTTCAGCACTAAAAAACCAAACTTTTATAACAGCTAAACCAAACGTTTCCAATGTAAATTTCCACCTTTATATAGTGTAAAAAGACATCCTGAAGCCTGGGCAGTCATTAATTTGATTGTCCAATATTTCCCTTATGAGATAATGCCTCTCATAGCAAATGTGTACAGCGCGAGCTGAAAATGCATTTACAGCACTAAAAAACCAAACTTTTATAACAGCTAAACCAAACGTTTCCAATGTAAATTTCCACCTTTATATAGTGTAGAAAGGCATCATGAAGCCTGGAAAGTCATTAATTTGATTGTCCAGTATTTCCTTCATGAGATATTGCAACACTTAGAAAAAGTGTACAGCGCCAGCAGACAATGAATTTTCAGCACTAAAAAAACGAAACTTCATTAACAGCTAAACCAAACGTTTCCAATGTAAATTTCCACATTTATAGAGTGTAAAAAGGCATCCTGAAGCCTGGGAAGTCATTAATTTGATTGTCCAGTATTTCCCTTATGAGATAATGCCTCACATAGCAAATGTGTACAGTGCGAGCTGAAAATGCATTTTCAGCACTAAAAAAACTAACTTTTATTACAGCTAAACCAAACGTTTCCAATGTAAATTTCCACCTTTATATAGTGTAAAAAGACATCCTGAAGCCTGGGCAGTCATTAATTTGATTATCCAGTATTTCCCTTATGAGATAATGCCTCACATAGCAAATGTGTACAGCGCGAGCTGAAAATGCATTTACAGCACTAAAAAAACAAACTTTTATAACAGCTAAACCAAACGTTTCCAATGTAAATTTCCACCTTTATATAGTGTAGAAAGGCATCCTGAAGCCTGGGCAGTCATTAATTTGATTGTCCAATATTTCCCTTATGAGATAATGCCTCTCATAGCAAATGTGTACAGCGCGAGCTGAAAATGCATTTACAGCACTAAAAAACCAAACTTTTATAACAGCTAAACCAAACGTTTCCAATGTAAATTTCCACCTTTATAAAGTGTAGAAAGGCATCCTGAAGCCTGGAAAGTCATTAATTTGATTGTCCAGTATTTCCTACATGAGATATTGCAAAACTTAGAAAAAGTGTACAGCGCCAGCAGACAATGAATTTTCAGCAATAAAAAAACGAAACTTCATTAACAGCTAAACCAAACGTTTCCAATGTAAATTTCCACATTTATAGAGTGTAAAAAGGCATCCTGAAGCCTGGGAAGTCATTAATTTGATTGTCCAGTATTTCCCTTATGAGATAATGCCTCACATAGCAAATGTGTACAGTGCGAGCTGAAAATGCATTTTCAGCACTAAAAAACCAAACTTTTATAACTCCTAAACCAAACGTTTCCAATGTAAATTTCCACCTTTATATAGTGTAAAAAGACATCCTGAAGCCTGGGCAGTCATTAATTTGATTGTCCAACATTTCCCTTATGAGATAATGCCTCTCATAGCAAATGTGTACAGCGCGAGCTGAAAATGCATTTACAGCACTAAAAAACCAAACTTTTATAACAGCTAAACCAAACGTTTCCAATGTACATTTCCACCTTTATATAGTGTAGAAAGGCATCCTGAAGCCTGGAAAGTCATTAATTTGATTGTCCAGTATTTCCTTCATGAGATATTGCAACATTTAGAAAAAGTGTACAGCGCCAGCAGACAATGAATTTTCAGCACTAAAAAAACGAAACTTCATTAACAGCTAAACTAAACGTTTCCAATGTAAATTTCCACCTTTATATAGTGTAAAAAGACATCCTGAAGCCCGGGCAGCCATTAATTTGATTGTCCAATATTTCCCTTATGAGATAATGCCTCTCATAGCAAATGTGTACAGCGCGAGCTGAAAATGCATTTACAGCACTAAAAAACCAAACTTTTATAACAGCTAAACCAAACGTTTCCAAAGTAAATTTCCACATTTATATAGTGTAAAAAGACATCCTGAAGCCTGGGCAGTCATTAATTTCATTGTCCAATATTTCCCTTATGAGATAATGCCTCTCATAGCAAATGTGTACAGCGCGAGCTGAAAATGCATTTACAGCACTAAAATTTACATTTTAAGGACTTTTGCCCTTTTTTGCATGTTTACAGGGGTCATTCTTTTGCACCCTGATCCTAAAGGCTTCATCTGATTGCCTTAAAATTCTGTCTGTAGCATCTTAAGACCTGGGACAAACACTGGGGCTAAAATTTTTTGTTTCCGAAATACTATATGAACGGGGGCGGGGCTTCGAAGTTTTCACTTAAGATTTCCTTCGCCGCAATGGACAAAATGCTTAATAACTCTCCTGCACATGCTGCTAAAAATCCAAAACTTCACATGTACATAAAGAGTCGGTACCTGAAGACATCTATATGTTTATATTCAGTTATACACCTTGCGCCAATCAATATCATTTTTTACATTTTGACGTACTGCACGGTGCCCTTTTAACGAATCCGATTGAAAATTGGCTAGAAAAGACTCAAGACATTGATCTTACTCTATCCCTATTTTTGTGACTTTCCTTCGAAGGGCGTGGCTATTACGGTGCCGCAGAGTCTGATTAATCTCC